>NC_134837.1:29299864-29401053 GCF_004210375.1 Tachypleus tridentatus | reverse complement strand
TTAAATTTTTACTAGTACTATCATTACAAAAAAAGTGGATTTACTTCTTTGACAAAATATAGAGACCAAATATAAGAACTAATTTTTAATGTATACTTAACTTAATCTTATCATAGAAGTAACTACAAGGTAAAAACTAGAAACATAATACATCAAACAACTGTAGCTTTTTGTTACAGTTTGTTGTTAGTTTACATTTGTTTCTATTTGAGTTTGTTTTGTTACAGTTGTTCACCACAAAATAATGAATAATGAAACAAATCTAAAATATCTTTTGTCTGTTTGTTGTTTTTAAAATGTGTGTGTGTAGTGATTACAAAGCATTGTGAACTATAAAAAATTATATACTGTAGTGAATATTGACCACGAGTTTTTTTAATGAAGGTGCCATTTAATTTTGTGATGATGGAAAGACATGATGATATGTATTTAAGAATTTAAAGCCTGGAGTGTTTAAAACATGGAGAAAACCCCTAAACATTCAACTACCAAATTTTGGTTTGAATATTCATTATAAAATATCCTATTAAGACGACTGTACTAGCGAGACAAATGCCAAATGTGGTTCTTTTTGTTCAACAGGCTTTATATTATAAACATAAATTATCCAAATTTAGAATTATTATTTTAGGTCAAATTATAATTAAGGGTTAATTAGGACTTTATTTTCTTTTAAATATTTTTACACAATGTTCCATATAATATCAAACTTCAAAAATCACATACTTTTCAGTGCACTTCATCCTTGATTATGGTTTCAGCAGGGAGAAATCAATGACATTTCAAAAGTACAATAAGTTTTTGCTCAAACAACTTTGAAATCCACCAGGCTGGAGAAGGTTGAAATCTTACATTCACTAATAGATGCATACAGTTTACACCAATACAATGAAAAACCAAAACAACATGACAAAGAATAACAGTGAGTCACTTATAAAATTGTTGAAAAATAATGCTATTTTAATAAATAGATAAACATCCAGCCTACCATCAAGCTGAGGTTGAGAAGATCGTTGACTGGGATACCCTCTAACTTGATTTCTTTCAGTCTGAGAACTGAGCAGAAGAGAGTGAGGTCCTGCAATCTAAAGAAAAAATATAAATGAATACATTTCTGATGTTAAGTTACATTTAAGAAGAAAGTGTTTGTTTTGAATTCCACACAAAGCTATACAAGGGCTAATAGCACTAGCTATCCCTAATTTAGCAGTGCAAGACTACAAGGGAAGGCAGCTAGTTATCACCACCCACTGTCAACTATTGGGTTACTCTTACCAAAGAATAGTGGGATTGACTGCCATATAAAATGCACCCATAACCCACAGATTGTAAGTCAAGCACCCTAACCATCTGTCAATGCTGGACCAGAGAAGAAAGTGAACCAAAATTTATAAACAACCATTCTTAGCTGTTGGTTTTTGTGGCAGTGATTAGTATGCTTGTTTTGAATTTTACGAAAGCTACATGAGGGCTATCTGCACTTTGTGGCAAGTACTAATAAGTGATTTAATTTCAAGCAAGGGATCTAAAAATTAACCTCTTCTATGCCAGATCATTATAAAGGTTAGCACAAATTTTAAAGTAATAAAACATAATAACCCATAAAAGTTCCTAAATCTGAAACACAGACACTTCAAACATACAACATGACAGCTTATTGTAGCTGTCAATATTGTAGCTTATTGACTTATTAGTAACATTACAACCATATTTATATTTAAATAAAACAACAGATAAATAGAGCATACTACTGACAATTTAACAGGTTTATGGTTGTATGATGTACATTACACTTTCTTCATTTCTCACACACTTATTAAGTGTTAGAAATAACTTCAGTTATTTGAAAACTTTTTAAGGCAAAGAGACATAAAAAGATTGCAGTTCATGATTCTAAATAACACTGATGAAAATGACAAAACAATATTCAAGTAGACTGGAAGATGGGCTCTAATTAATCATCACCAAAGTAAACAGGTGATTTAAACAAGTACCTGGTATCATTTTGCACCTATAAAAATATGATATAGTTCGATCCGAAAGAGTCAACTAAGTCCAAAACCAATAATTACCTTTTGGGATTGACCAACATTTTGGGCTAAATCTTGGTTGACTTGTGTTTGTCCACCAGGAGGCGAATGATTGGCCAAAGTAAACGAGTCTTTATTTAAGCCTGTAGATGAACCCAGTGATGACTGTGATGGAACACTACTGCCTTTCTGCATGATTAGAGCTGATTGGCTGTTCAAATGACTAGGCAAGGAGGAGCTGTTTGCACAAGACAATAACCACATGTAAACAGTGACACACACACTAAAGAGAGATTAAAAATTAATACACATATTTCCTGACTGGTAAGTTGTGTAATGTATTTCTATAAACATTATATTCAAACATATTCATATCAATACACAAACCCAAAGCCTAGTAATAAAATGACACAACATCTTTAAATGGAAAAAATAATAGATACTGTTTATTCTGGCCAGCCAGATGTTAACTTTGAAACCATTAACAGGTAAAATTCACTTTTTCAACATCAAAGGAACCAATTATATAATTACACACACAATTTAACACTACCACAATCTAACTCACTACGATACAGACTAAAACAACAATAACAAAGCTAAAGGTTTTTTTCAATATAGTTCATTTAGTTGTTTTTCATACCACACTATCATGAAATGAACAACAACAATGCCAATGAGTAATAACAAAAGTTATAATAGTTTGTATATATAACAATGATTGTGATTATATAAAAATGCAGTGCTTTGTAACAAGCTGAACTTCTAGGCAAATTTAGGTTGAAAAATTATCCAGGATGGAACTACTGAAATTAACTGTTTTCTTTATAATTTTTTCACTTGTGTAGAAAAATAGAAACTCAAAAAGTTACTGCTATTTCTACAAATATGAATAAGCACCATTACAAAGAACAGTTAATTACACCAGTATTTTCACAGAGATACTGAGCTCAAACACATTTTTGCATACTCTTTAAACATTCTGAAGGAACAGTTGTGATAACCACAAACAATTTACACCCTTGTGCAAATTAATTGAAACAAGACAAAAAATTACGATTTTTTTCAACTTCTTGTGTTTTATTTCTGAGAATCCAAAAATTACTCACAAATTAATACATGATATAATCGCCTTTATTTTTCAGAAGATCATTAATCCGCTTTGGCAGAGTCCACAAGTTGACTGCAATCTTTACTAATTTTTGGATCACGGTACCACACCTCAATTAGCTTGTCTTTCATAGTACAGTCTTTTCCCCAAACACTTTCTTTACAAATTGCCCAAAGATTTTCAATAGGATTTTGGTCCAGAGAGTTTCCAGGCCAGTCCAGCACCTTTATTCATGTTGTAGTCAAAAATATTTTCACAAATTTCGATGTGTGGCATGGAGCTAGATCTTGCTGAAAAAATGCCAGATCCATCTGGAAATCTCTTTTTTTCAATTCTGGAACGACTCTTTTCTGGAGAACTTCGATGTACTCTAGTCTCGCATCATACCTTCTACGATATGTAAGCCTCTGACATCATAGTAGCTGAAAAAGCCCCAAAACATCTTCTTCAAGGGATGTTTTACGAAATGATTGATGTGAGATTCTTGAAGTTTCTTACCTGGAGATCTGCGAACATGCATACTTCTTTGACCCTGTACAAAGAAATGAGTTTTGTTACTGAATAACACCTTCCTCCATTGTTCTTGAATCCAGTTTTGTATTTCAGACCACAATGATACCATTTTTTCTTCATTGAGTTGGTAAGAAGTTGTTTTTTGATTAGTCTTGTTGCCCTCTGACAGACATCAAAAAGCCTATGACGAACTGTTGAAGAGCTGACTTTTATTCCTTTGACCTCCAAATCTCTTTTTATGGCATCACTTGTCTTCCGTGGATCTTTCACACTCTCCCTAACCACGTACACGTCATCTCTTGGCGTTGTTTTCCTTTCTCGGGCCACATTTTCCTTTACGTTTCGGACTGATAGATCCGGTACTCACCTTGGCCTTGATCACTCAGCTGACGATCAATAGGCTAACACCAACAACGCCTGCAATTTCCCTGTAAGTCATGCCGGCGTACTTGTGCAGTGTCATAATCTTTGTACGCTTTCTAGCAGTCACGTCCATTGTGTACGATGGCTAAAAGACGACTGATTAGCAGTAAAACAAATAGCCTCATTTTTGAGAAAAGCCAAATGCAATTTCAAATGATGTAATATTCCTCAAAATTTCATCATATATCCCAAAAATAGATTAACCTTACTGCAAAACACATCTAATGACGCCATCTGTGCGAAAAAATGACTATTAAAGGAAATCAGCGGGTCCAGCGATCCTACACCGGCCGCTATGCTGAAAATATTGTAAAATGACCATTTGTTTCAAATAATTTGCACAAGGGTGTAACTTGTAAATAACGTGTAAAAATTTTTTTTTTACTTCAAGAATAACCCCAAACTATTACCTTATAACATTTTCACTAAAACTTGAAGATGTCTCCGAAGTGGCCGTAAAATCAAATGGAGAGGAATCTGTACCAAATTCTAGGGCTCCAAACTGTACATCTAGAGACATAACAGAGTTGTCTGGCATCTCTACAGCAGATTCAGGAATCTTAATTAAGAGAAAAGACAAAGCAAATTTGGAATCACTGCCAGTAAAAAATTTAAAAATAATACTATGTAACACAATTTTTGTTCCTGGATAGTACGTGTTATTTCTTAATTGCTTATGTTGTAAAAGTACATAAAATGGCCATTATTCCCTTCAAACATTGCATATTGTGACCTGGATAATGTCAACTTAGCAAGATTAGAGAAGGTCAATTGCCTGACCATCTCAGAATTTCTTGAAACTTTGTAGGAATGAACTTTGGCATCTGAAACTGACATTGCCAATTTATTAGCTGAAATTCCAACATTTTCATAGTTCTTTGCCCTATGACGGAAATTTTCATTAAATCACTTGCAAGTTGGAAATTGAACGAGAGCCCACTTTCAGATGTCTATATCTATTGAAATATAAGTCCTAGTGTCTTCAAATTTTCAGAAGATGTTTAGACATTTCTAGTAATTGGAAAGAATGCAGTAAATGCTGGCAAACAAGCTTCAGTTTTTTGCTTATGACCTCTCAAATTCAGGATTTGTTCAAAAATCACAAATAAAGTGGATTTTCAAAACATGAGGAAAAATAATCTCTAATGCATAGGATCTATTTGATCAATTTTATTGTAGGAATAATATCTGAGTTACATTACCAATGCTTAAAAAGCTGTAGTTCTGGAGTATAAAAGGGAGTTATAGCCAATCAAAGTTGACATTGGTAAAAAAAAAATTATTAATTTTCTAATGGCCAGATGGAACTCTTGAGTCATGGGAAGGTTGATGAAATTTATGGTAGTACAAGATGGAAGTATAGTTAACTTGTGTGCAAAGTTTCAATATCCTTCCATAATGCCTTCATGCTAAAGTTATTATACTGCTGACCCTACATATGCATCCACTCATTGTTGGGAGTATGGGCTAGTGTTAAAAATATTTCTGTTTTGTCATAGAGAGAGACTATTATGGCGTCATCAGGTCGTCACAGCAACTTCAAGAAAAACCTTAGTTTGCTTATGCACACGCTCTGGTGTAGAACAATATTTAACACACCCCATTTCAGTATGAACAAGGATAGGGCTGATGTCATCCAACTTGTTGCAACTTGCTTACCACATGCATGCCTGGGCATGTTTCCTTGCATTGTCATTGCTAGTGAAAGTATATAAAAGCTAGTCTAGATCCTGGTGCTTCATTGTGTTTCACTCACCATGGCTGCACTTCCACCTTGCTCTGTTGGTGTGAAGTTGTCAAATGGAGAGCAGTGCTACAAACAGTTCACTGTTATACCTCAAAATTGACTCATCTACAAAATCTGAGACAAGAAGACACAGACCTTCTTAAACACAGAATTTGCCTTGATCTGAAATGTTGGAAATGAGATACAAGTATGCACAGACAATTCCAGGCACAAGAGACAACCATTCTTTCATTCCAGATGGAGAACAGCTCAAGATCAGCAGTGTCTGGACAAGATGAAGTATTCTTTTCCTCAAGTGCAGTGACAGCCTCAGCAACAAAGGTGCATCCAGGCCAGTATGTAGCCTGCATTTATGATGGGAAGTGATGGCTAGGGTTGGCATCTGAAACTGATCAGGAGCATGAAGACAAAAATGAATTTCATGCATCCCAGTGGTCCATCTCCATCATTCAAGTGGCCTCATCCTGAGGACATTTGTTGTGATCCAATTGTTCATGGGCAGTGCTACATTAAACCATTAAGAACAACTTGCACAGGTTGGCAGTACACACTGGATCCTGCAACGACTAAAGTAATTCACGAGTCATATGAAAAATTTCTGTCTAGTAAAAAATGAACTTGCAACTTTTTTATCTGTTCTGAGCTTGTTGTATACACGAGTTAATAAATACCTTTGTATGATTAAAAAATCTCTCTCAATAAAGGTCTCAAGTTGCTTTGTCTTCAATCAGCAAGTTGAATTATTTGATTAAATTAACTATTTGAACATGAAGGCATTATGGAAGGATATTGAAACTTGGCACACAAATAGACTATACTTCTATCTTGTACTACTATGAATTTCATCAACTGACCCATGACTCAAGATGTCCATCTGGCCATTAGAAAAGTAATAATTTTTATCTGCATCAACTTTGATTGGCCATAACTCCCATTAATACTCCAGAACTACAGATTTTTAGGCATTTGTAATGTAACTCAGATATTATTCTTAAAATAAAATTGATCAAATAGATATGTATAAGAGATGTTTTTCCTAATTTTTTTGAAAATCCACTTTATTTGCAATTTTTGAATAAATGCTGAATTTGAGAGGTCTTAAGCAAAAACCTGAGGCTTGTTTGCTAGCATTTGCTGCATTCACTCCATTCACCAGAAATATCTGAACATTTTCTGAAAATTTGAAGACACTAAGACTTATATTTCAATAGATATAGACATCTGAAAGTGGGCTCTCGTTCAATTTCCAACTTGCAAGTGATTTAATGAAAATTTCCATTGGGCAAAGAATTTTAAAAATGTTATAATTTCAGATAACAAATTGGCAGGTGTCAGCTTCAAATGCCAAAGATCATTTCTACAAAGTTTCAAGAGATTCTGAGATGGACAAGCAACCAACTTCGCTCAGTTGACACGGAATGACCCAAATTTTCTATGTAAAATGGGCACATTTGCACATTTTCATTTACATAAGGTCTGAATAAAACAACGATCAATCAAGATTTACATGTATTTATACTAAAGTTACACAAAATGTTTAGAAGTGAGTAGTTTTTCATGGTGATGACTAGCTGCCGTCCCTCACTGTTAAATTAGGTATGGTTAGCGCAGATAGTCCTTCGTTTTTGAGATTTGCGACTGTAACGTAAATCACTTTCACGTATCAGCCCCAAATGTAGTCTCTGTGTGTGTTTTCTTATAGCAAAGCCATATTGGGTTATCTGCTGAGCCCACCGAGGAGAACCAAATCTCTGATTTTAATGTTGTAAATCCGTAGACATACCACAGTACTAGCGGGAAGGCTAAATATAGTCTCCCATCATGTTTTCATTATATGCTCCCAGGTCATAAAAGCAAAGTTTGAAGAAAAAAAATCGGTGTTTTCCATTTACTTTAGGCATAAGTAATTGGGAAATAACACTTTCTGCCCAGGAACAAGAAAAGTAAAATTTTATTACATAGTGTAATACTAAAATTAGTCCTTTCTAATGTCAAGTGCACTCCTGCACATCAAACTAAGTAAGATTATCCTAATTCTGTTTCAACAACTTCTTACTCAAAAAATATTTGATAAATAATATGCACTAATATGCTTTCTAACATCCATCCCACTGGCACAGGTTTATATTTACTAAAGAAAATCATCACTTTCTTTCTCAAGTGATTTTTTTCCCTTTCTTCCAGATTTAATTTGGTATGCTTTACTTCCAAAGAACAAGCCTTAGACCACCTATAAATCATTTGTCAATTTATATATCTATATAATAATACACTTTTTTGTGTCTATTACAGAAGTGATGTGTGCACATTTTCACATTTAGGTACTAAAAGGTGCATGTGCATTATCACAACAGACAAAAACTAAGTATTATTATAATACACCTAACAGAAGCCTACAAGACATTTGCTTTAAGATTAATTAGTGTCATTATTGCAACAGTACTTATTTACATAGAGGATTTCTATAATAATAAATAATTACAATTGCAGACACTGACATTTTGTCATCCTATAACTCTGTTGTTGGTATGCCATGTAAACATGTGTAGTATGAAGTTTACCCATAAAAACAGTTTGAGTGCCTGTCTACAACACAGCTGGAAAACTAAATGAAGTCACTACAACTGCTCTATGAATGAAGGAATAACATGAAGGTCGACAAGATTCTTGATGACGAGAAACCCACTTGAAATTAAAATGCATCTCAGAATGGCTGGTATGGGTATTAAAGCTTTTACTAATAAGTAGAGAACAATGTTTCGCCCTTCCTAGATCAGTCTAGTTCAACCTAAAGATGACCCAAGAAGGTCAAAACATTGTTCTCTGCTTATTAGTAAAAGTGTTAATACCCATACCAGTTGTTCTGAGATACAAGGTAGACAAATATTCTTTATTGATAACTTAGTACAATAAAATAAGTTTATTACAGACAGTTGAAAAAATATACAGAGTACAGCATTAATTTATTCCTGTCTAAGACCTGACATTATTTAGGTTTTATAACGCACAACCTAAATACAAGTAGACTTGCACGCTTCAACATCTACAATAACATTTTATTTTGTACTTTTAAGAAATATTGTTGCAATAAAGATACTAATTTGATAAAAAATATCACTGCCAGTATACACATGTATTAAAACTCATAGCTGGAAGCATAACTACTACAACTGGTAAAATAACATATCTAAAGAAATAAGAAGACCAATCACGTTGAAATTGATTATGTGAAATGGAGCTTTCTAATACAATAACAAAATTTAAATTTTAAGAAGTATTTTAATGTCCCCCAAAGAGTCTCAGGAAAAACTTTAAAACAAAAACATGACAGAAAACTACATTATAAGAATTATTTTACACCAATTAAATACGTTTGTCTTAATTTCCATGTGAATCTTTAGTGTGAGAATGGAAAACCTCAAGGTATCAGTGTGATCATCCAGTCCAGAAAGGGCTAATTCTGTTCTACCAAGTTCATATTAATTTTTCAAAGAAGTAACACAAAACTAAGAAAAACATACAGTGTGGGAAAAGTAAAATTCACAACAGTAGGAGAAAGATCTTTTAAAAAGTTACCCATATAGAAATAGGAATGAACCTCTCACCAGAATTAACCTTCATTTGTAAGCCTTACTTGTGAAATAAAATTATAAAAAATGGAACTACATTTTTTTTCATTTCATATTTAAACCAGCTATTCACTACTTACAGCAAGTTTTGGGAAGATAGTGGCTCATACTGAAATAGAACAGCATAATACCCATGGTGAAGTAATTCTCGAAGAGAAACCAACTTGAAATAAAAGTGTATCTCACAATGGCTAGTATGGATAAATACTTTATTGATAAAGCAGAGAACATTTCGACCTTCCTAGGTCACACATACACAAGTATTTATGGATATTACCCAAGAGCTACATACAATATAGGTGTCCTCAATTTTCTACAGAAAAGACTAGATAAGGCAGCTAATGAGGTTGAAATGCTGTTCTCTGCTGATCAATAGAAGTGTTAATACCCATACCAGCCATTCTGATATACAGTATAATACCCAGTATGTCTAGATCCCCAGTAGTAAAATCTGCCAAACTGAGACAGACAGTACAAAGAAATAACTTAAGATATGTTCATACTCTGTACAAAATGTAAGTAAAACCAAGAAACTGAGTGGAAAATATTAGCTTTCTGAGTAAAAGCATTTTGACATATTTGTAAGATCTTTACCATACCTTAGAACACTGTGGTCCTCTCACTCTCTGAGCTTTGCTCCGAGAAGGAATAGGTTGAGGCTGAGAATGAGAGAGGGGTTTTGGATTAAGTGTGCCATTAAATTGTCCTGACGGCTGTGACACAGTAGACTGATTCATACTTGTTTGAAGTGGCCCTGTTGGTGCTGATGGAGAGTTTTCATAACCTGATGAGTAATTTGCACTACTTCCTGAGGTCATAGAGGAGAAACTGTTGCTATTTAAACTTCCCACCTGAAATCAAGCATACAAAGTTCATTACATTTTTATAATTCAAAAATGTTAACTTTAGACAAAAGTGACAAAATACTCCATCCGAAAACTACACGAAGCAATTTATATCTACAACTCAAAAGTGTGGAAAAACAGAAAACATACTATAATTGTGTGTGCATACAAACACACTAAAGTATTTATGGAAATTACCTAAGAACTATATATAATATAGGTGTCCTTAACAGAAAATACTAGATAAGGCAGCTAGTCAACAGCACTCTCCACCAACTACATGCACTCTTATCAAACAACAGGATCTGTCCATCACTCTAGTCATAAAACCATGGCCCCACAGTTTATTATACCTATTACAGAGAGTCAGTCTCATGTTTTGCAGTAGCATGACTCCCTGTTTAATATTTGGTTAACAGCACATTTCCTAACCATTCCACAGAGCAAAGTCACAGGGCTAACCTATGGATGAAGGTTGTTTGTCAGAGCATTTTCTGAATATTCTGTAAAGAACAATATTACTATACTGAAAAAAAAAGTCAAATAATACAAGGCTCTAATGAAAAAAGCCATAGTTATGACAAGACTTCTGAACAGTACCCCAAGCCAACCTGTAGCAACCCTATTATCTGAAGAATAAAACTGTTATCACAAATAGTTGTAAAAAAAGCCCACTGAGTTAAAAGTGACTATATGTCCTACTGTATTTAGAGAGACAATAAACAGAGTTAAGCCCATCAAAACTCACAAGCTTTCATCCATACCATAAAACTGTAAACTGTTTTGGGAGAAACATGACTGAAGAAATTAGATTAACAATCCAACTGTTGTGAACTGATACTTCATCTTTTTATACACTTCTGATATGAAACAGGTTAAAATGAAAACATATCCACTGTGTAGCATGCATTTTTATCATAACCACTGAGCCTAGTGTCAGCTAGCAGTGTTACTTACATTGTATGAGGTAAATTTACTTCATACCTTTCCAAATTTCTGAAAAAAGTATTTCAATCCTTGTATAATGTTTATTTCATACAGTGTTCTTTTCATGAACCTAGTACTAATTCTCACTTGATTAATTACTGTCTTCTGTATAAGGGAACATGCAAGCTCAAGTTACTTTATTGAATTACATTACCAATGAGCTACTGAAACCAGTGCCAGCAGCTGTGTGTGTGCAATTTGTGAAACATTATTACTATTAGTTATTTTACTAAATCTAATCATAATTTACCTAAAAATATTCATATTTTTTAAGTTTTAATTGCTGTTATAACCATACGTGAAGAATAAACATGAAAAACAAGAAATAAAACACTTATCAAATCTTTTCTTCCTTTCAATTGTCAGAGTTAACCCTAATTTTTTTTACACTGCTCATAGTACTGCAGTTAATTTTTATTTAATTAAATAATGCTTGAAAATACATTATTCAGAATAAGTCACAGGTTGAGTGAAAATAACCACAATAGATAAATAGCATGTTTTTAGTGAAAAGAATTAAATGTCACTTTTTGTGTATAAAATTCTTTTAAACTTTGACAAAATCGGTTTTTGTGAGGATACATTATTCCCAAGATTGGATCTTGTGTTTTACAAAATAGTCATAAATGAAGGCTAAAAGGAAGTATTATTGTATGATGTGTGATACATATATATATACGTGCATGCAAACACAAACTTACCCCTACTGCTGCCTTGATAGATTCCGTTGCTTGCTGAGCATACTGACTAATGCTAAACTGGTTTGGTGCACTTTGAGTAGTGGATTGATTTAACTGAGAACCCATCATAGAGGAGTGAACTCCAGAAACATGCTGGGAGTGTACATTAGATGGAAGCACCGTTTGATTTCCTAGACTAACTCCACTACTGCTATTTTTCTGAAGACCAGCCAGACCCAAGCTATGAAATGTTGGAGAAAAAAAGTGAATTAACAAATCACAAAATCCTGACAGAAATGTTTAATATTTCAATTTAATGATAAAGAACTACCAGTTACCTATGGTGATATATACCAGGAAAAAAAATTTCAAAGCTGAACTGCAGATTTTAATTACATGCAGATTGATCGAGTTGTATATAGTTTCTAAATAAAAACTGAAAAATCAGAAAATGTGCACAGGGCATTATAAACCCATGAAAAATGAAAAAAAATAAAAAGGCTTCTGTTACCAAGAACCAGGATTATTGATTGATTGATTTAGTGCTTTATGGCACAAAGCAGCGAGGCTATCTGCGCCAAACGAACAGTAAAAAGGTAAAAATAAATTAAATGTAGTAAAATACATAAAAGGGAATTAAGGTAAAACAAAATGTCATTGAAAAACAGAAAAAATATAAAAGCAATGTTGACAAGATTCCTTCTGGCTTTGACGTCTTACCCACCAACCTTTTCCCCGGTATAGTTGGAAAGTGATGAGGTTCAAAAGTATGGGATATCTATGGAAAGTATTCCAGGCCCGTTTTTAAGCCTTCCGTGCCAAGCAGGATTTCACCACGGATGAGGATATTGTGGAAAATGTGTAGAGGTTTTTGGAATACACTGAGCAGCTGCTTGTATAATACAGTCAGTTTCTGCTGCCACACAATCGCCTATTGATGGCTGATTCACAATTGCAGGATCAAGTTCTGCAAGAGCAGTGAAAGTGGACCAGTCTGCCTGGTCCAGCTTCCACCGGGGCACGAGGGTAGGGTGGCACTGACCACAGCCAGTCTCTCTCAAAAGTATAGGAAAATGATCACTGCCTAGTGGATTATTGTCAACCCTCCATGAAAAATGGGAAAATAATGAAGGGGAGCAAACTGAGAGATCAATAGTGGTAAAGGACTGACTAGGTGCATGAAAATAAGTGGAAGAACCAGTATTGAAAAGAGAAAGATTGTGATCAGAGAGCATAGGTATGTGATGGTATGACCCAAGGAAACACAGATGGCTACAGCCTCCAAGGGTGTGTTGAGTGACAAAGATAGGGTGGGCACATGCTGATCAACCAATAGTGCCACCCTCCACATACTTGTCCATCACACAGCCTGTCATTTCTGTACAGAGAAAACTGCCGAATGGTGACTGTATCAGCAGATTTTAGAAATGTTTCTTGTAAGGAAAGACATACAGGATGGTAGGAAGCAATCAGTGTTTTGATATCATCCACATTAGAACATAAACCTTGACAGTTCCATTGTATCAAGGTGGCCATTTTTAATGACGGGTAGGCGAAGTGGCTGGAGAACCCTTCTGTTTACGACCACGTCTTTCTTCCTTATTGTCCTTATTTGGAGGAGGTCTATCAACCTCCACGGATCCTGCCCTGGGTCGATCGGGCAGGTCTTTGTTGTTGGAAGGGGATTCCAGTGACTGAGGATGCGAACGAATGATTGTTTTGCATCATGGGGCTGGAGAAAAGGATGTATCAGAAGAAATGCCTGTATTTGAAACCAAAGGATGAGGATCTCGAGATTTGTTGGACTGTATGGGAAGAACAGAGATGGGTGTATAAGTCAATTCATCAACCTTTTTAACCATGGAGGTCAAAAGGCTTTTCATTTGTTTTGAAAACAATACTCTTAAGGTACAGAGAGATCTGTCTGCACTCCTACTGTAGTTGTGGAACGAAGTGCAGCAGCATATGTCTGAGATGGAGTGGCGGACAGCAATTTCCGGGCTTCAGGATAACTAATGTTATGGGTCGTTTTCAAACTATACCCAAACACCAGCATCAGACATATTGTCCACAACACCCGATGAGAACTTCCAACACTGGTACTTGGTTGACTCTAGCCCAAGTGGACCAGCCAACTGACCCAAGTGAAGCCACCCAAAGGCTGCCCGTCTACAGAAATTCAAGGCCAAAGTGGTGTGTTAGGGTTGGACCCCTCAACCACCAGGATCCTCTCCTCCCCTTCAAGGGTCGCCACGCACGGCAAAGATGCGGGTGGATGTTTAGATCCCAGAGGAGGTAAACTGAAAGAACAGAACCTTCCCTGGGAGGTCCTCTCACCATAAACAGGAATCCACACCAAGGGGAAGAACCAGATAACAATGATATAACAAAGGTATAATGGTGCTGAAAAAAAAATGCTGTTAAATAATGTCCTGTGTACTTATGTGAATACACATAAAAATAAACCTCTGTGCATGAAATAACATTGTTAGTACAAATAAACGTAAGCAAAAATGTTTGTTGCTCTGACATACAAATATAAATTAATTTATAAAATGACTATCATATTGATTAGTGTTTTATTATTAGTGGAATAATTCTGTTAGCCTTCTATCCATGACACTCTTTGAGAGAAAACATTCACCAAAGATCCTGGCAAAATATTTTATGACCAAAGATAAAATCAACAATAGAAAAATATATGTTAATATTCTACAACATTATCAATCTATCAAATTTTTAATTGCCAGAGCACTGTTTACAATTTTATGATGTTCACTGTTTTACATTTTCAATAAATACTGCCAGCAATCAACATCCAGAGATCATAAAATGTATGGGCTGCATCCATGACTAATACAATGAAGAGTGAATCACACAACACAACACAGTAACACGAAATTAATAAAATTAGAACAATAATAAAAAAAAATAAAAAAAAATGAAGTTCTACCAGACTTTCCTGAAACATTAAAATAGTAAGTTCCTTCTCTTTCATTTGGGCTTAAAATTCTGAAAACTGCCTGATTATACTCAAGTAGATGTTGAGTTGGGAAAATTTAGAAGTATATTTTACACTTGTGAAACAGATACTATCATGCATGTTTAAATAACATGAATAAACAAAAACAGTTAATTATGCAGCACTGTTTAACTAATAATTTATCTATTTGTGTGAATGTTCAAACTTTAACCTGATCAACGAATGATGTACATCTTGTTAAATACACTCCCAATACCATATACTTAAGAATGATTAGACTGCTTCACCAAATAGCTCTTCAGAGTTAATTATATTACAATAATTATAGGACATAATAACACACCTGTGTGTAAGATGAGAGGTTGCATCATCCACAGGTACTCCTGGCAGGAGATGACTACTGGAGCTTGGGGTGAATACTTTAGTTTCCGTCAACTAAATTAAAAGATAAACCCTCACTAACTGTTGTAAATTGAAATACCTAAACCTAGTTACAGAAAACATCTATGTACATTCCTTTTTTTTTTAGAAAGTTACTGATGTGAACAAATCCCTCTAATTAATATTATGTTTGAAAAACAAAAAGAGCTTGAGCACCCAGATGATGAAGACGTGGCAAGAATTTAACGTGTTTCAATACGGAACGGTGAAAGTGCACACTTTTTTTACATATTTATTTTCAGAATTTATTATAAATGTGTATCAATACACTTGGCATCAAATTATAGTGTACAATCAAAATGTTTACATTTTAAAGTTATAATTCTGTAATTTGAAAAGGAAATATTCAGTTCTCAATCTTCACTTCTCTGTGTCATGTGAGATTTCTCATAGTCCAAATTCTCCCTGGTATATTTTCCTTCTTCCCTTTAACATCCATCTAATTCTAGGCATAAAGTGAACATAATAAAATGCCAAAATATAAAATATGACCATCTTATCTTCTCCATTCACACTGAAATAATCAATAAACCAGAGATTATCGCCCTGTTGTGTTGTAGGTTTCAGGGTAGGTATCTCAACCTCATTTACTTATTTGGTGAACATGTATACAACTAATATAAGCATTTGTTTCTTCTATAACAATCTTATTAGGGCTATTTCTTTTTGATGTGTTTATGTTGGCAGCTGGCATCAGTCTTTGACTGGGATGGCCATTATTCAACAAGCAGATAGAATTTTTTTTTACCTATATGGATTAGCTGGAAGGCCAGTTAAATTATGGTACATACTGTAAAACCTCAACATTAAGAGCACCCTTCTGACTGTTCAAATGCTCTCCATAGCAAGATGCCCTTAATATAAAAACTGAGGCCATGCAAGGCTGGATTACATAATAATCATATTAACTTTCTGTATTTTAAGGATCTTCATTTCATTTGGTGTCTGTAGGACAGAGGTGTTAAAAAATTGTACGCTGACATGACAAAGAGCATTGTCAACAGGATGTCTCAGGTGATGAATTAAGCTGTGCCTTTTTATTCTTCATTATTGGTCACAAAGTTTAAAAGTACTTCTCTTCAGAATTTAAATTGCTAAATATCTCACATTTATTTTCATTGTTTAGTTTACTGTCAATAACTGAATTATAAATCTGATTAAGATAAAGCAATAAATTACCACTTGTGTTGTTACTGTTCATACTAATACTGTAATACAATACTCTTGAGAGCAACAAAGCACACATGCAGAAAAAAAAAAAAAAAGCCTGACCCTTGCTCCAAAACCATGATGGGAATTTTATCAACTTACATACCCTAAAGTGCTTACAACAAGAATTCTCCAGAGTAATACAATTGCACTTTAAATGTGTGACAATGTTTATTATAGTATATGGTTCAGAGACAATCAAATAAACATTACAAGTGTTTGAATACTGGTCAATGTTCTGGAATGTTTGGAATTTAGCAGTACACTGTGCATGCATGTAAAGATTACTGCCCACTTTATTAAGTGTCTGTAAACAGAACAAGACCCAAGACACTGCCCTTAATCCAAAATGTCTAGGTGCCTGTTACCAAGTTATATTTTGGTTATAAATAGTAGAAAAAGAGACATTGAAATGGTCTACCCTTAATGGTACAGTGTTCATTTTTCAAGTTTTACCACAGTTTTGAGATTCTCTAATGCATATAATGTATTTTTCTGTACTTTACAATGTGAAAGCAAGGACTCCATGAATTCTTTTCTACAACCAACAATGTGGAAATAAAGGTAGGGCTACTGAAGAATAGTAAAGTAAAAATGGGCATGAACACCTAAAATAATTGCTTTTCTTTATCTTTAAAAACTTTTGAAGAAAAGCAACTAAAATATATAAATGGTAAAAATCTTTTAAATTTTGTACCAAAATTAGAATAATGTGAAATTTCAAGAGCTTAGGGACTCAAACAAGCTCTCAAGGTTAAACTAAGGTTGTTGTTTTTTAAAATATACATATGCAGAAATGTGATCAGGGTTCCCATTGTGACTTCTTGCACTTCTGGAGTCCTCAGAGCAGTAAAACATCAAAAATTAAACTGATGTTCAAAGAAAAATGAATGAAACTTTGAAGATATTAAATTGAAGATCTGGTGATAACTGATGTTCAAACAAATGTTTTTATCTTTTGTTTCATGTTCTAACTTTCTATTCCAATAAGTAGTGATAACTTTAATACAATTATTAGGCTGGAGAAAAATAGTTTCATAGATGGATGTTTTAAAGGTTCTGCAAAAGAATTATGAAATGTAAGATAAAACGAAGTTTTTAATTCTAAGAATGAAAATATTTCTTTTCCTCAGGTTGAGAATATGCTTTAGAAATTCACAGATAAATCATTAATCGAAACAGCTTATTAAAAATTGTGTTTTATATGTAACAGACATATGTTTACTACTTGCCTGTCAAATTTTTTGAAAATAAACTTACAGATTCCAAGTTACAGTATGCGTAGGTTCACATTTCCAAAGCATGTCAAAAATTTACTCACTTTGTACAGAAAGTTTATTTGTTTTTCATAGGAAAGCCAGGATAGGCTATTTGCTATGTCCACCAAAGAGAATCATACCCTGTATTTTAGCACCTAAGTCAGTAAATTTATCACTGGCTCATTAGAGGACTTTGTACAGAAATAGATAATATAAAGATTCAACATAAAAGTTAATATTCTTTCTCTATTTGATATTACTACTATGACAAAACAGAGTAATGATAATGATTACATTTCACATTCATTGCCTTTTGAGAAAAAGCTGGATATAAATTTGTTTCATATGATTATTTATAGATAATATAATAATCTATAATATCAAACAGGCTGTGTTATATCTCTCAACAAGAGACCAATAGTAAAAGCCACACGCATGTAGTAATTATTAAATGCATACCCATTTTTACATTGATTTTTAATCTCACAATTTTTGACCAAATTACTTTAAAATTTGTGTGTACTGTTGCCTCTCCCTCTACACACACAGAACAAGTTTTTAAATTATGTCAGAGCTCCAGAAATATGAGATGGGGGTAGGGGGATTGAATCTCATACCTATCTAAAGATTTGGTATTAGAACAGTATCCTAAACTTATAATTTGGAAAATTTAAAAATCGAAATATAGGAGTGTATGGTGTTCAAGCATGGAGTTTTATGAATACTTTTTAAACATATTTTTCTAAACTACTTATGGACCAAATTATGTTGGACCCACGACTTTAATGGTTAAAAGATCCTTAATGAGAAAGAATTTAAACACATCATCAACGTTACTCCATTAATCAGTTCTAATGTTCCATACATTCATTTGACAGTAAACAACTGATTATTTCCAAAGTGTTTGGGAAGGTTTGTTTGTTTTTAAATACAAATGGTGCTGTATATAGCAAGCAAAAACCTAAAATTATTAAATATAGTGCAACATATGAATGTTGTAAAAACATGTTTATAATCCTAAAGGTTGTTAGTTACCTAAATTTAGATTTTCAAAATATTCATACTGGAGCCAAAGAAATACAAGGGACCCTTAAGATTAAGATTGGATGCACAGATTTAAATGAAAACACACAAATGTTCATTTACACACATTGGGAACTTTAGCCATCCAATACGTGGATATTTTAAAGAAGACATCTGTATTGCTAACTCTGGTAACTAAGAAGCCACCACTATATATCAACTTTCATGGCATAATTGGTAAGACACTACATGAGAAACATAACTTCTATTAATAGTTACAACAGTATTATTATTCTATAAAGGTTTATATTACTTAATATACTTTAGACTTTCAAAATTCTTCACCCCTGAATTGCTGAGAATGAAAGGGGTCTTGCAGGATATATTTTGAAATTAATGAAAACAGAAAACTATGTGCAATTTTTCTGTATAACTTGTATTTTTTACAAATAATCTGTTAGTTTAAATTATTTTTAAAAACAAGCTTATTCCTTAATAGTGTATAGTCAGGTTAAAAATGAAATGTGTCATGTCAGTAACTTACACTTTCTGTCCAATCTTCTTCACTCCAATCTTCTACTGCAGCAATATCTGACCAGTTACCTGAGTGTTGGGTTCAATTAGTTTGAAGTACATCTGGACTTTTTGTTTTATATCCATGCTCTTATTTAAAATATTTAAACTTTTAATACAGTTGGTAAAAAACTCAAAAAGGAGAGAACTTGTAAAAAAAATAAATAAAATACTGTAATAGATGAAAATAATACAAATAAATTTTCTATTTCTACTAAGTATAACCACATATAACTCAGTTACATTACAAATAATTTAATTTTATCCTACATATTCTAAAATAACAGCTTTTAATAAAGACACCATATAAAATATTAGTGACTATATCCCAGTGATAGTTGAAAAAACTACAATGTATTACCAAGTATTGCTTAGGATTCCTCTTAAATTTTCTGAAAAGTCACATTACTTTATGCTACCCAGTTTTATTTAAAAACCATCCATACACTTTTACTAACATACCAACAGACATAGTCGCATCTCCTCCAACTCCCATTTCTGCTTGCTCAGCTGTGCTGTTTGTCCATGTATCAATAGACTGAGGAAAGGTGTCACCAAATCCTCCACCCATCTTCTGATTCTGAAACGTTCTACTCCTGTTTCCACCTCTGCTTCTCCCTCGCCCTAAACAAAATTAAGAAAATATTCTAGGACTCCACTCAGAAAACCTAAATGCTCCCTATTAAAAAGTTCATAACAATAAAACTATCCCAAATATTACATCAAAATATAAATAAAGCTTACTTGATAAAATTGTCTAAAATATATTAAATACTTTATAATACATATCTGTGACCATCATTTGAGGTCACCACATAAATTAAGCTAATTATTGTTTGTACAGTCAAAATATAAAAGCTATAATCAACAGAATGATTTACGAAAATAAATTAATTAATGGTTCAAGTATGCAATAAAGATGTAAATATTTATTAAGAAGCAGGAAATTTGGTATCTACAGGATTTAAGGTTGCTTATTTCACATATTTACGAATACAAATTGTCAAGCAGATTCTCAAAAAAAATCATGTGCAGTGAAGTATTGAATAAATGGGCAAACAAATGAATATCACAAACAGTTTCTCAAATTTTGATCAAAAGCAGGATGCTCTAGCTAGGCTTACTGTTCTAGTGGTTTCCTACCAAAATGATTATTTTTCCCCTTTGGGTGACAAATAAGTTATGCTTTCAAAGAAAGAAGTTTCAAATCCCAAAACTTATTTTTATCAGTACCTTGTCACCCCAGCTGAGAATATTACACATTTTATTCTTTATGTGACTTATCTCATAGAAGGAAGTGCACTTTGCCATTATTTCATGAACAAGTCATTGACTAATTTTTAACCAAGAACTTTGTTTTGCAATATTTCATAAATGTGAAGTTAATTTTTTAAAAAGAAATAAAAGTAAAACAAGAAAACTTAGTGTTTTGGAAAATGTGCAAGTAATGATGGCCAATACTAAAGTAGTTGTTTAAATTTAAAATATTAAATCATATTCAATTCAAATTTTCACGATCCTAAATTTTACACAGAGAGCTTTGCTCCAAGAACTTTCATGATTCCTGCCAGAAATGATCTCCCACCATATATATCACATATCCACTCTGTTAACTCTATCACTATGGGCTTGGTCTATTTCACTGACCATGTCACCTCTTTGTACTTGTTTAGTCTTTATGTGCTTAATACTTCTAACTTTCAATGTAATGTATCTTCACAAATTCTGTCAATCTATCAGTAAACACTGCAAGTTTTTCAGATATAAAAAAATCAATTTTTAATTAACTATTTTTATTAAACTATAAAAAAACTGGCTATGGATACAGAGCATTTGTTTCAAATGTTCCATGTGCAAAGTGATTTTCACATTAAGATTAAAAATACTTTTCATCTCAAAAATCTCACATTTGTGTAACTTCTAAAATCCTCCTAAATACATTTCAAATATTTGTTTTCAGTAAAACTTTATATTCTATCTGTTATTTTATCTACATTATTAGCTACAATTTTATGTTATACTAAATGGTGTAGTATAGACAAAAGTAGTTTAATAAAATTACGAATATAAGACCAAAAAACATTGTGGAAAGGATACCCATGGCAATTGACTTAAATCTATCATATACCCCAAAACTCTCACCCTGGATTTTTTATCCCTCTCTTTCTCGAATAGTAATAAAATGTTCTATAAATAATTACTTAGTTCCAAGAATTAATCTAAAGAGATTAACAAAATATCTCATTTTGAAATACAACTTACTTCCACCTCGTGGTCTACGGTTAGGTTCTGATGTTCTTTCTTCAAGATTACGTTCATTTTTCTCATTTTCTCTATTGCGCCCTTGAGAGATAGAAGAAAAAAAGATAACTACAAATAACAAAGAATACAACATACCGATTCTGATATTTGAAAGGATTTTAACTGTTGTTTAAAGATTAAAAGTAAATATTACTAAAGTTCTGAATGCTGCTTTAAATTCCAATTTTATTCTGTACAAGGCTAAGTTTTACTACACTATAAATAACTTTATGAATTACCATACGAAGAGGAAATTAAATATAACAATATCACTGTTTCTTTATTTTTACAAATATCAAAGTATATAACATACAAGACATATATCGTAATATGAACATTTTTTACCTTCCAACATGCAAGAAAAATCATTCAAATAATGTAATGCAATTTTTCTCCACTTATTTTCACATCATAGAATACTGGTGTCTTAACAACAATGATCTCCTGTATATAAACACAAACTCACAGTTTCTTCCCCCACCCATTCTATTTAGACGAGGAGGGCCTCTATTTCTAAATCCATCCCGCTCTCTAGGTTCCCGATCTTTACTTCTTTCACTCTTGTTTCTGTTCTCTTTGTTGTTTGTCGGGCTAGTGTTATTTGTTACTGAAGTTTCTGCTGGTTTCTGGGCTGCAACTTGCCGGTGTTTTTTCCTTTTGCCAGTTGTTTCCCATTTACTCTGAAAGAGCAATAAAACTTAACATTTTAAGTACATTTGGAATTATGAAAATTACATGCATTTCTGAATTTATTTCAAATTTTTCATTTTTTATTTCACTTCAGATTGAACATTTCACTACAGTTAATGTCAGAGTTGAGAAAATAAAGGATAAATTGTAAAGTTTTAATGAAGCAACAGGGAATTAATAACAGCTGCAGCACTTAAAATTATTTTAGGTAGGATTAGAATAAATTAATCTGCAAAATTTTGTTTTCGTTTTTATTAGTCTTATTTTTGAGGGGCACATATACCCGATTCAATTTTGTTACTCATTATGATCTCCAAAAGCCAACTCTCATTTTGAAATTATTTTAGTTGAATTAGAGCAAATGTATCTACAAGACCTTATGCATGCTCAAATACAAAAAGGGCCTGACCTTCCAAAACCAAAAGTTGTAATGCAATCTCAAATAAGCCAAGAGGTGATAAAACTATGACCTAAAAGCTTGTACTTCAGTAACCCTAAGCCGTTTTATAAGCCACTACACAAAACAAATAAAAATGTTTTGATATTTATCAAAATGGTTTTAGAGGTTACTTTTGCAAATTAAATATAAAAACTGTAGGATGGAAACTATTTTAATATTTGGTGTGAGAATGACCTTTCAGTCAGACTGTCAATGAACAACAGGATAGTATTTTTGTGGCAGACAAAAATAATCAGTGTTAGATCATTTTGAATGTGTTAGCTATATTATTATATGTATGTTTTATGTACACATGAAAGATGTACACTGTCTGTTTATATAAGCTTGAATGCTACAGATGAGTTTCTTTGATACAATTTCTTTCACAAAAGTGGCTCTCCATGCAACCTCATTAGGCCTCACATGGTGTATGTGTCACAACTAACTAGCAATTTAGCTGCTACACAACATACACATGACAGCATAGCAAAGAGTGCCACAAATATCAGTTGTATATTTAAAATATTGATGTTTCAGCCTTAGGGTCATTTACAAATTATTAATTTTTATTTATATAAAATAACCATTGCAATATACTGTATCCCTGCAATGAATGATTTTTCCCCCTTGCTTTTATGCACCCAAAGCAGTAACACTTTAAAAAATATACCTCACTTTGGTCTCCTTCCAAAAGCAATGTAACTGCTTTGTCAGGATCATTGTCACAGTCATGTAGAGCAATAACAGCATCATCTTTTGATTTCTTTGTTATCTCCATCACCTGATACAAATATTAAATTTTGAGCAACAGACACTTTTGAAATTGTAAATGGTAATAAACAATAAAAAGTTTCCGATATCACTGATGTTTTAGAAGTCTGTATTTTCAGAATTCATGAGACATGAATCTTGCCATAAATTTACTATTAATATCAAAGGAAGTTATACGGTACATATTAAGAAAATATGAAATTATCATCCATTAATACTTAATTCATGTTTATCTAAATTGTTCAATGCTCATATTTAAAAAAATTCAGTTTCTTTTACCAATCACTAAGTTGAATAAATTCACTATTCAATAAATAGTATGTTATTATCCTGTGTACTTAGGTGCATTATTTAATTAAATATTTTAGCTAAGTTCACTGATGTATATCCCACAGGAATAATGTTTGAACTTGAAGTGAAACAGACAAAAAAGTAATATATGTAATTGAGATATTAAAACTCTGGTTTTCTATAGATTATAAATAATATAGTATTGTCACATAAAACTACTGGCAATTTGTAAGAAAGTCAACATGACAGATGAGCATGGCAAGAGAGATATGATTTTCTATTTTATGGCTTTCTGCTCAAATAAGGTAGAAACCTACAAGTAGCAAGCTTTGCCTGAGTGATAATATTATAATAAGCACTTTACATTAAATTCTGTACTCATAGAAGTGGTAAATAAATTAAAGAAGGGGGGATACCTAGAGAGCAAATGCTGCAATTCTCGTATTAAAGGTGAGACTGAGGACTTTTAAAAAAATATTTCTTTACAAACTTAAGAAATTTAAACTTTTGCAATATTAATATTGTGTAACCCCTTTAAAGCAGCCACCTTCGGGACTGAGACAAACTGGCCTGATTAGAGGGGTTCCACTGTACATAATTAGGGATTATGTAAACAAAAAAAGGGACTGTGATTGAATGACCGCTTTCAAGGGGTGGCCACTTTAGGGGTTCCACTGTATCTTTATTAACTAAGTTTCTATGCCAAATTTATTCATATACCATGATTACATAGTTTTTAAATAAATTTTGAAAGCAATTAATAAAAATCAAGACATGCCCACTTCTGACCTGTCCATATGAGAGGATTAACACCATCAACTTAAAACTTTCTCAAAATGCAGTTTTGTTTATTCCCTAACATGAATATCAAACTTAAACAACATACATTTAACTTTAGCACAGAGAGAATTTTTCAAAAAAAGGCTGACATTTGTATGAATTTAATCTTTAGGCATAAAATTTCAACTAACTTTTGACTACAGACCGAAGTTACTATACTACATATAAAAAGAATAACCTGCTCCACTTTAACAAGTAAATCTGGATCTTCATTTTTGTTAGCATCATTTATGATCTGGGCAATCCTGATCTGTTCAGCTGTAGGCTGTAAAAGATGACAATTTTAAGAAACTTGTACACAACAGATGATAAATATTTATATTGTCTTACTCACAAAATTAAAACAAACTTATTTCATATCTAAAATTCAACACAGAATTTGTAGCATTTCAATTTATGGGTGTTATAATAATAAATGGCAATGCAGAACTGTATTATTTTTGTGAATATTACCTATGACAGAAACAAAACCAGGTAACTGTAAAACTTCATAAAAAAAGTTTAACGTACTCAAAATTACATTTTATGCAGTTTTATAAGAAAGTACATATCAAGGAAATGTGCTAACAGCCGAGTGAACTCCAGTAATGTGGTTATACCAAAGTAAAATATGTGCATTGTTTTTGTTACACAGAAATATGCACTCAACTATCAAGAGTTGAGTCATATTCAAAAACTTTTTAAAAGAATTATTTCTGTCAACCCTAAAATCTAAGGTTTTTCCACCCATTTTACTTGAGTGCATATTATTTTGCACTTCGCAATTCTATTCTTCAGTGTCTTCCCATGTTGTCCTTTTTGGATGGTTCGACTGCCTCACTTTTGTGTCTTCTGTCTGGATATGAAGCAGATTACAAAAATTCCAAGTTGTCTAACTCCAGTTTCTTTAATGGAAACAAATAAGAAAAAAGACTATTGAAGTTATAGATCATAAACATTATTTAAATATCTATGTATGATGTTAATAACCTATTTTTTCACACATTCTGCACATTTCTGTTAAACTTAATTTGCTCTCCACATGCCCTCCAATGAAGGCAGTATTCTGAAACTGGGGGAGGAAAAGCATGCATCACCTGCTTTTTTTTCTGAGAACTTACAAGTTCATAATCACCTGAATTTTAGGGTTAAGCCCATCTGGTGCTTTAGATCCTTCTGTAGCAGGTTTTCCATTTTGAGACTGTGGGGTTTGTGGTTTGTTGCCTCTGTCTTTAGTAGCCCTTCCCTTTGGTGGGCCTGCTGAACTCATTATACACAGTATATACAAAGCAGGGTATATACAAAATCTGAAAACAAGAAAAAGGCATCTTTGACTCCTCAAAAATATGCAACTTCTCAAATGGTAAAAAAAACAAATTCCCTATATCATTACAAGCTTGATTTGGCATACAGCACAACACTTGATACACCAGAATGGTATCAATTAACAAATTACCATTCAAACAAACTTCGACAATGTTTTTTTTTTAAATAAATAACACAAAAGAAAGTATTAACAAATAAACTTTACTAAAAGTTACAAATGACATTGCTTTAGGTTGTAACTTAATTTACATTTGCCAGTTTTCAAACATTTGTGGAGATTTATTACTTTCAACTGTGGTCATATTTGTACAATTGACTTAACAGCACCAAAGGTCTGCAGTTTGCAAGGGATTTACTACATAATAATAATAAAGGTTTAGTGTTTTGTGACAAAGCCACAGTACCAATTTTGAACTGCTGGCCACAAGAAAGGTAATTGGTAGGCAGCTTCACTGCCAACTCTTCAGCTACCTTTGATAAGCAAATTGCAGAACTGACTAACATTATAACACCCCTACAATCAAAAGTATGGTCAGCACCAGGTTTTGATCAAGTAATCCCAAAACTGACAGAAAGCTTTATTAAAAATAATAATAATAATATAACTGATAAACATAAAAACAAACTCATTTAGAATCCAGGAAATTGCATGCCTTTTTGTTTAGGACACAGAATGTTTATGTCACTAGTGGGTTATTTTTACTATTCCTTTTTAATGGTAGGAATGTAAAAACTGGGGTTATTTTTCTCTATAAAAATATATTAAGTTATACCTATAACTATTAACATTTTGAAAAGCAGCTTGTCCTATCTTTTTAGCTTAGGCTACATGAAATTATGTTTAATATAACAGAAATTTAGTTGTATTTAGGAAACAGCAAAATCTTTATTCCTAACTCCACTCTAAGACCCCATTCCAACTAGCATCATACTGCAGTAAAATCTCTGAATAAATGTAATATTAAAGAATAATAACCATTTCTTTAAGTGTATGAAAAGTTTCATTCATCAAAACAAACTTTTCACATGTACACATCTTCAGTGAGTACATAATTCAGACAACAGATATGGTTTTGTACTTTGCTAAATTTCTCTCAATCAAAGTACCTTTGCTTTGAGTCACTTATCTTTAGTGTAACATGCACTTTCTCTTGGAAAAGATTGCTACAAAATGATACAGTTCATTACACTATGAAGATTTGGACAATGATACTGACTATTTCTAAGTTATGTGTTGACTCAAGGATATATCCTCCCTGTTTTCATTTGTAGAATGACTAACTGGTGTTGGTATTAATGAATACTAATAAAAAGGACTATTAGCAATTAACTAGTGATTAATTCAATCTTTACAGAGGCTTTACTTAGACATTATCTATACCCCATACTTCACAAAGGAGCACAAGCTTGCATCCTTTGAAGAAATCTTGCTGATTTAAGCCCATTTGCATTTGTGTTCAATATAACTGTTTTTACTACCAAATTATGTCCAATCTTCTCTTTCTACTCAGTCATGTAGAAGCTTTAATTTTAAGTCTGCATAACATTCTGTCAAACATGCTGCTGTTTCAGTTATCTCTAAATTTAATTATCAGTCCTTTCAAGAACACCACACATATTACTAATAAATTCAAACAAATACAATGACAATACACTTAGGATCAATCAAAAACACAACCAAACATGTGTATTACTACAAAAATAAGTTAAATTAATAGTACTGGGTAAACAGTGAATAATTTAAACTCTTATTACCTTTTCTCTGCACTACTAATTATTTAACTCAGTCCAACTTGTCAGATTTTTAATAAGTTTACATAAACACTAGACTAGCTATATTCATTGTTATTAAACATAAAAAAAATCAATTGATTTACTGTCAAACTTTGTATACAATTTGGATTTAAATATTAAGTAAAATTCTCTTATTTAACCCTTTCGCTATGAGTTCTACATAATATACACGAGTTTGTCCATGCATTTACACAAATATTTGTACCATAACTTTTCATACAGCATGTGTACCTTAAAATTTGATATCGTTTCAGTAATGTTTACAAGTATTGTGTACAAAAAATCACATTTTTAATGAAATATTTAATTAAAAATTTGTTTGTGAAAATGGAGTCTGTTTCATTACTTGTATGAGTGCAAAGTAATTTCATGTTATGATTAAAAAATATAGTTTGTTCCAAAAACCTAATATTATTTGCGTAATCTCTACATCCTCCTAAGTAGATTTCAAACATTTGTTTTCAGTAAGACTTCATATTTTGTTATTTTTTATACTCTAACTGTATGGGGTCTGTAATTTGACCAACCTCTTAAACATAACAAAATTAGAAAATTAATATAAATTATACTTTTTCTTACTAGAATGACTACATATATAATGAAAATAAATGTTTAGTCTAAGTTGCTTAATCCTCATGATGCTATATATTTATTATTATACTGACATTCCAGTTGTGTCTAGCTAACATTGCACAACTTGGATCTAAAGAATGTAGCAGCCTTTTCAAAGATTAAATTGGCTGTTAATTGGTTATTTGTATACAACATATTGAAGTGCATATAATGGGCAATTTCCAAAAATGGAAAGAGATGAATAAGGCCACTGTATTTAATACACAAGCCATATATCCCCAAAATAAAAAGATACTAAATTCTCATATTTTAGCTTGATAATATTAAGTTCCTAATTTGTACAAAACTATAAACTCAGTATTTTGACATCATAGGCATCTAATTTTAAAGTGCTGCATTCAACATACCCCATGACTCACTAAAATTATATTTTAATATTTATTTTTGAATTAAGTAATTAACTCGTATACATTAAAGTTTAAATCATAATATAGTTTGATTCCAAACATTTTGACAAATTCATAAAATAGCAGTTCCATAAAACTTTGAATGCAAGTCAACAAACATGATGACATGGTCTTTGCCCTGTGACCTATCAAGAAAGGGTTAAACACTTGAATTAAGAATGTAATTAAGACTAACTTAATGTTTTTGTCAGTTTCCAAAATGACGTGTGTACCTGGCTTAAAGGTTTCATTTACTCTCCATTTTTGTGTGTTACCTGAAAATAATTTATAAAGGTAACAACACTACAGTCTTTGTACTTAAATGTTAAAAAAATGTGGTTTTTTACTTAGAACTTGGTTTCTAATTAGCATGATAAACATTAATATTTTTTCAAGGTTGTTATTGTTTTAAATTATATGTATTGTTTGTTGAAACTGAATTCTTCTAAACCTGAATAGTTTTAAAACTGTACCATCTGGCACAGCTGTTTAGAAACACAGGCTGTAATATGTTGGGGTTCTCAATACTGATGTTTGAGAACCACTACAATTGTTTTGATTTCAGTAAATCATAATGACATAGAGTATGCTGCTGCTTTCTTTCTGTGGACCATAAATTAAGAATCACTGATACAGTGAAATAAATTATTAATATATTCAACAACAAAAAAAAAAAACAAACCCAGCCTAATTAACAAACTAATAAAATTGGGAGAGAGAGAGAAAACAATTACTTTCTAGTTATAAACTTTTTACTTATTTGCTGCTTGCTGTAATTTGCTAAGCCTCAATTTTGCAAATGGAGAATTTAAAATTTTAAGGTATATATATATTTATTTATTTAACACCACAGAATTCTATAATAATCTATCAAACTTGTAACTTAGTTGTAGTTGGGTCTTAAAAAATATGATTTTTTTTTAGTTCATTAATATCTTACCTTTTCACTTGGAATCTAGCATGAAAAGAAAGATTCTCCTGTAAATATACTTTGCAGAGACTGTGAAAAGCACTAAGGGGACATCCTAAGCTTACAACTGGTTATCCACATATTACTGGGTAAAGTAGGTGTACATAAACATATTTTCAAAAAAATGTTAGAGGTGAGTGTGACTATTTTGGTTGATTTAATAAATGTACTATGTTCTCAAAACAAAGAAAAGATAGAAGGTTCTTATCTCAAATTCCAATTTATAAATATTAATACTTTGAGTATCTAATTCATAAAAAAACTACAGACTCCATAATTGGACACCTAATATGACCAGCAATGAGTGTGTGTGTGTGTATGTTTCCTTGTAGCAAAGACACATCAGGCTATCTGCTGAGTCCACCAAGGGGAATTGAACCCTTGATTTTAGTATTGTAAATCCAGACTTACCATTATTCCAGCAATATGAAAGATAAACAGTAACCAAATGTGCAAGTGGTTCTACATAAAAACCTCTATAGATTTTATCTTTGAGAAAAATGCAGTACACTTGATCATTTTATATCTAAAAAGTAAAGAAAAGAATAATTTCTATTTTCAGTACATAGGCCATTATTAGAGGCCCCATTCAATAATTAGAGCTGCTTTTATTTATATCCTTAAGGCCCGATATCAATTACTAAAACAGTTTTGATTAAATTAGTTTTATATTTAACTGATTTAAAATACACAACAATTCATAACAGAAATCCTTAAAAATTAACAAGATTTAGAAAAACTGCATCATGACATACACTAATATTAGCTCAGTGCATCATGGATGCTCATATTTCTTCATAGTAGCATAATAATGCATTTAAAATATATTCCAATTACAAGTATTAATATTTCATGTTTCAAAAGTCTGTCATTTAAAAGTACTCAAAAACTAGATTAAGATGTTCTCACAAACTTGAAGTTTTGTTGTATTACATGATTTGACATTATATACCTATCTTAACATAACAGACAAAACAAAGTGCTTATTTGGTCTTTCATGACCATATCCCTCTCTACATTAGAAAAACTAAAACTTAAGCTCTTCCTTTATGTTTCAGGAAATTGTCATGTTCCTTTATGTTCCAGTTTCCACTACAAGTGATGACAAATCTTTCCAATACAGAGTTCTGTAAATATCCATGTACAGTAAACCCCCCTTCTTTTCAAAATGTTTGGTTTTAAGTATAAAGTGCACACCATACAAGCAAAGTTTTCTTTCAGTATTTTTCAGATGAAGTTTTGAGTTCAAATAATGAAAAAAAACTCACCACCACAAGGAAAAATAAACAAGTATAAATCCATAACATTTATGCCTTTTAGACTTCAAGTCATAGATGAATAACAAGTTTGTCATCCAAAAGAAATGCACGGTTTATAAAATGGTATATATATATAATGTTCATTAAAAATACAATTGGGGAAAATTTTTGAGTTAAACCTTGCAATCATTTTCCTCTATGCTTTACATACAAGGTACTGTTTAGAAACATATACATACAAATTACAGATGAGAAAATTCATTAAGTAATACAGTTAATAAGTTGACAATGGTATTTGCTCACCCACACATGTACAGATAAATCACCATTATAATATACTAATTGTTAAACAAAAATGTTTCAGCTGTTAGAACTGCTTTGTGCATTGCACATGGACATATTGATTTTTCCTTGATATGAAGCCACAAATATACTGTGCACTATACAAAGGTATTAACAGTATGAGACATTAAGGGAAAAAAACACAAGTTCAATCAGACTTTTACATGATTCATATGTTAATATTTATATAACCTCAAAATGTATTCTAACACACTGGTTATTATTAGTTTTACTAGAAAACTTAAAATAAATGTAATTTTTGTGTTAAACACTTAATTCATATTTGAATATTAGAAATAAAAAATTACAATAACTGTAATTAACCACAACTTTTCCACTTGACACTACCATGACAGTTTTGTGAAACTCATAAGCAGTTTGACATATCCAGGCTAAGTATTTGTAAATAGGGATAGCAAGATTCTAAGGGTATCCATCTGATCTCACACATTCCAGTCTCCAAAATACAGCTTATACCACAGTGTGATTATAAACACTAAGCCTAAATGATTGCTCTTTGGAAGTAATAAAATACAAATAATTGAAACTGCAGACATTTTATTCCACATTATTTAGTTTTCACCGTTTAAAATAAATTTCAGATCCATTGTCTTCTCCTGCTTTGCCAGCTTTCTACATTTATATGGTAACTTTAGTAATGCTTTTCATGTAAAGTAACCACAAGTGGTACGATACAACAAACCTACTCAATGCCTAGATACATCAGTTTATGTCCAAACACTAGTCAGTAATTAACTTTGGTATTAAAAAATATTGAAAAACACAGAAAAAACTTGCACATTTATTAACTTCTAATACAAAATAAATTATGACAGTTAAATTTATGAAAGAAAAATGTTGCTGTTAGAAACAATCACATTACTAATATAATTGTTTTTCTATTAGTAATAAATGAACAATTTGCAGTGCCTTCAAACGTATAATTTTGAAATTTGTGACATATGTTTAAATGGCACCAGATATTCTGTTCCCCACTACTGCTTGGTAATAATTGTGAAAATTTACAAAAACATGATAAATGTAATAATTGAAATTAATGAAAATTCAAATTTCAAAAGGGTATTTTACAAAATCCATTACTTTTATGTGAACAATTTTAAAACCTTTTTCAACTTAACAACATGTCTAGCTGTCAAATATTAGCCTTCTCTAACACAATGAAAATACTGAAGATACAATACTACTGAATGCCACTATGGGTAAAATACAGATTGATTTTTTACAATTTTACACTATTTTAAAAATAAAGATTATGTACACAAGTTACAAGTAATAACACAACTTCTTTCACTTCAAACATAATAATTTAAATGGTAACTGTAATACTAATTCAAACCCTACATTTATTGCTGACTGTAATGAAAACATTGCAAGTTCATATATTCATGGACAGCACATCAAGAGCTCAACTTTAACTATGTACATGTTTCCAGAATATGTAAATACAGCTAATAAATAACTTTAAATCATAATAATTTTTACATTAGTGTGATATGTCAGTACTAGTAGTTTTAAGTTATCTTTATCTAAGCACATTTCTATCTTAGATTTCTACAGCAAACAGAACAATAAATATAAGTGAACATCTAGTTTTGTCATCTGTTTGAAGGCTCTAACTGACATCACAACATTTTTAAAAATTAAGTTTTTCTTTCTTAAAACATACTAGACTTTCTACAAAACTGATGGTTATTAAAAATTTGGTTATGCATTACTATGACTCCACAGCCATTCCTTTTTATTTTTTCCAATCTAATTTAAATACTTTTTGTCCAATATACAGGTTGCTCCAAAATTACCTTTCCTGTTTTAAAATTTCATAATCAAATAACTATGGTAATACAACTTGTACCCCAACTCAAAGTGTTTTTTTTTTCTTTTTCACTTCAGTGAGCAGCATTATTATGCAAGAAAAGGCTCAATGCATTGTTTGACTTGCAGAGTCAAATTCAGTGACTGTGGTTCAGTATAATTACAGATGCCAATACAGAAAAGTTTGGGGGTATGTGCAGGGTGGCCCATAAGTCCCTACCCATCCATATGTTATGTTATATTCAATAATATTAATGATGAGTTGAAGACAGCTGTTACCACAGCATTTGGAACAATAAACCTTGTTATGTTGAAGAAAATGTCTAACAGAACATGGTGTTGCATAATATTATGCAGCGAGAATGAAGGACAGCACACAGATACGCTGGATACATAAGGTATATGGATGGGTAGGGACTTGTGGGCCACCCTGTATATCTTAAGGACACTATGTATCACACACCTATAGAAAATACCACATAGCTGAAGAATGGATAATGAACACTACTGCTACTGTAGACATGTTGCAACAAACATGAACTGAAAATGAATATAAGTTAGACATGCTAAAGCCTCTAATTGTACATATGTACAAGCCCAATGAAATGATAATAAAAACTACTTTATTTGGGTTACAAAATTGTTAAAAACTGTATCACTATTTCCTCAGATGGCAAATTATCAAACTTCAAAACAGTAGAGAATTGTGAGCCACCCTGTATATTATGTAGATCCAAGACAATGTATCTTCTCCATGATTACTGACTCTCACCTGAAAACAAACTAGCTTTTGATGTTGCATTCCTATCCATAATAGACTTTTGCAAAATTTGGCATTACTTTAACAAAGCAAAAAATGCATACTTTGTGAAAAATAACTAAGACTTGAATGTGGTAATCAAATGAAGTCAGCCACCAAAATCTCTCTAAATTTTATAAATATTCAAGAAATTGTACAAAATGTTTCAATTGTGGGCAGTTGCTATTAGTTTTTCTATACATGAACTGAATCGCTATAGTTTTTGTTTTGCATTCAGACAAAATTTGTTTTCATTTAAGTGTCTTCTGTATTTTCTAATCATTTTTTGAAAATTTTTAGTCCTGTATTTAACTCAAAATGGAGTTTGACAATTGTTTCATTAAAACAGAACCATTTGAGATGAGATGCTAATTTTTTACAACATATAATTTCTCATCTTGAAAAATACAAGTTATAATTACCAAATTGACTACCTAATTATATTCTCACTTTGAAACAAACTTTCAAAATACCTTCAAAATAAAAGTAATAACAAACAAGTAAAATGGTAGACTATAGAAATATTTGGGTGAGATTGTTCATATACTATATATACCACATGATAAATTTAGCATATTTTGCATAAGAAATACATTAAAAAACTAATTAAAAATATTACTTAAACATGGCATTCCACCATTTTATTTGGAAAAGTGAATAGAAACAGAATTTTCAGGTATAGTACAAAACTGTAACCTAACGAGTTGTGATTAACAGTGTAGAAAAATTTAACAGGAATTATTGTGTCTGGCTGACATTAAAAGACCAAAAATCCATACTTTAAGAATTAGGGCAATCACACCAATTCACAATGACGAGAAACCTACATGAAGTAAAAACTTATTCTAAAAATGGCTGGTACTGGCATTAAAACTTTATTCAAAATAAATTATAGAATAACATTTCAACCTTCTTAGGTCATCTTTGTTGAACATGACTTAAGTCTGCAACTTTGTTCTGTATTTTATTTTGTCTTAATACCAATATCAGCCATTTTTAGAATATATAATCACACTAACTGGCTATTTGTTATCAAGTGGCTGTCATAAATTTTCTTCTCAGAACATATATTACAGAATCATACAACTAATTTCTAGCAATAGCACTCCTTGCATGTACACAACAGTTTCTCCAGATAAGAATTACAGTATTGAAGAGTTTTTTGGTTGTTTATAATTACTGTAAATCTTATCCTTAGATCTAGTACTTTATACCAAAAAATCCAGATTCTAAACAGAAGAGTTAACAGAGTACTGTTGGGCAGTTGTGTGTGCTTATCAGACCATATTTGAAATTAGGACATCCATATGCTCAAATGATCTTTCCTAACTTTGTGAAAATTCAAAAGTTACAGAAGCCATAAAATTATGGGATATGTCTTCTGCTGTAGCTGTTGGCATGAAAATAAACAGCTAAACTGCTATAATCCAAATCAATACTTCTACAAAAGTAATTTAATAGTACAAACATTGTATTCTTCCAGTTTAATTTAAGATTACTTATTAGGCATTTAGGCTTAATTAACTCTTATGTTTTGAAATGTCTTTTACCCAGTTATTCTCTATTTGTATCTTAGGAATTTCAATAATGTACCACCTTGATACTACTGATTTATTCTTCACTATTCAGCTTGCAAGCTGTTTAAAATATTAAATAGCATTTCGACCGAATATTTTACAAGAATAAATTACTAGTATCAAGGTTATACATTACTGATATTCCTACATAAATATAGGATCACTTTGTTAACAACAGCAACACAAAACATTTTGAAACACCATACATTTAACACTTCACCACTTCATGAAGCCTAGCCTCCTCTTACTGATTTGCCTTTGTCCACTATAACTGATAAAAAGAACTCCCCAAAGTAGGAATAACTCGGTGATTAGTGTTGAAACTTAAATCGGATGATATACGTGGCTCCGCATTTATTTTTTAAAATTAAAATTATTTATGCCATCGCCTATATTTATTGTATCATTCCACACTCAATCTCAGTTGTTTGTTAAAAATGGAAGGTCTTAAATCTCTCGCGACATTTTGAGGATGATAACGACACTGTAAACTGTATAACAACCACGAACTAGTAATCGTGGGGAAGACTTAATATAAATTTTACAGTATAAGTAATATTATTATTAGTAGTAGGCTTAACCAAGTTTTAAGCACGCGGCAATGGCGTATAGTCCTTCGAGTTAGTTAAACAAAGAAAGTTAACTTACTACTGCTACTTCAATTTATCTATACTAATACCTTAGCCTCTACCTAAGCAGTTTTGAAAACTCTTATAAAGTAACACGAAATGTATAAAACTGCTGGATAAACCTTTTAAAAAAATGTCTACTTCGTAGCCCTAACAGTTTAATTTACCTGGTTACTTCTCTCACAAAAAAAAACTAGTCACGTGATCTTTCGGTGACGCAGTTAATCTCTGAAGTCGGCTCTTAAGTGACGTAATAACGATTTACTTTATACATTTGTTATTTGTTGTTATTAAAGGCTTTGCTTCGGAAATGGGAATACAAACAATACCTTACTACTAATACAATTAATCTTTCGTTTTTTACAAAATTCAAAAACAAACTTACCAAACATCTTAATGACTAATCACACAACTACCAAGTTGAACTAACTATTAACATTGACATATATCCTAAACATATCGATGGAAATTGAATATGCGCATTTTGTTATCTTCAACTAATACACACAAGTGTATATTGTTTATTTGTGTATACCAGAATATTCTTGAGAACATGTTGAGGGTATTTTAATGACTCTGTGGAGAGATAATTTATAACGTTATTAAGGCGAAAGATAAAAACAATGATTTAAAAACTCAGGCATCAGAACGAATGTGAATATTAGCAAACAAAACCGTGCACGAAAATTCATCACTGGTATAGTTTATAATTATTAAACCAATCGAATGAAGAACGATGAAAGAGTCAGAAAGTTTTCTGAAAACTCATAATTTAACATTTCCCTTCTTCTCCTTTGAGTCTCAACATTCTTATTACAAATGTTTTTAGTTATGCAAAACTTTCTAGTTTAAATTCATTTTATTATTTGTAATTATTATTTTGTGTTTAGTGTAATAATTTCCTGATGATTGAATGTATGTGTATTCTGAGACGATCAGGAAAATATTTTATTATTCGTCACTTCTGTGGAGATATTTTTTTAAACACGTAAATAAAAATCTGCATTCCCACAATTCTGTACATTAAAAATCAAACCTTAACCCTTGCAATTATTAATTGCTACACTACTTTATTATTTATACAAAAGCAATTTGTAATTATCATATGTGTTTAAACGTCGACAATCAAAATTGTACGGATTTAAGTAATTCCGTGGCTTTGTTTTGTGAATTCCGCACAAAGCTACACGAAGGCTATCTGTGCTAGTCATCCTTAATTTAGCAGTGTAAGACTAAAAGGAATGCAGCTAGTCATCACCGCCCACCGCCAACCTTTGGGCTACCCTTTTACCAACAAATAGTGGAATTGACCGTTACTTACAACGCCACCATAGTTGAAAGGGCGAGCATGTTTGGTGCGAGGGAGATTCGAGCCTGCGACATTCAGATTACAGGTCGAGCGCCCTAACCATCCGGCCATGCCGAGTCAATTCCATAGGAATCTCATGTTAATTTTTGGCACATATAATGAATGCAATTGATAAGTATAAAGATTGTTAAAAAATGTGATTTCGTTTTTTGAAGTAATTTCTTGATAATTTAACATATATTGAATATTATTACCATAAACATGTTTTTTGTGACAAAATAAGAGAGGATATTTTTTCAAAAGTTGATAAAAAGGTAGTTGTGTGGCATATTTAATTGAAACCTGTGGTAAGCTCTGTACGAGTATTTATTTAAACTGTATGATTTTCGAAAAAAAGAAAGATGTTAGTTTAATCAAAATAACTAGTTTCAACTAACCTTCAATGTGAAAATTGATGGGGTTTCATCAACAAGTTTCGTGCAATTTGGCTTAAGATCTATGCTCAATGAGAATCCTTAGATCTGCTTATAAATTTATGTTAGTAAGTGTGTGTGTGTGTTTCTTTAAAACACATCGGGTTATCTGCTGAGCCCATCGAGGGTAATCGAACCCCTGATTTTAGCGTTGTAAATCCGTAAACTTACCGCTGTACTTGCGGGGGGAATGTCAGTAAGCCAAGATCTCTATCTAGACTTGAGAAAATCTTGCGTAGAAAATGTTGAATCACATACTCATGTAGGTCCAAACATGGAAAATAATTTTGTAATTGCTATCTTTAAATTGGAAGACTTTCATTTATTAGAATAGTGAGTGACGTCTCTTTGATAGAACATTTTTGTTTACATTTTATGTTCTATACATTTTGCAAGGTAAGCATCTTGTCTTCAAATCCACACTTATCCAAAGACAAAAAAGATGTAATTTCCTTACTGAAATTTCCAAAATCAAATTGAAATGGATCATGAAAAATTCAATTATCAATTTCAAATTTTTAAATTCGGAGAAACGTGATTCAAATGTTTGAGATAGATTTTTGATCCAGTTTGCATAGAGATCATCTTTAGCATCAGAGAAATCATAGTCCTTATTATTTTCTAGAAAACTATTCATCTTTGCAAAATGTGTCAAATCATTCTTTTGTAGTTGTTTATTTGTTTGTTTGTTTTTTGAATTTCGCACAAAGCTCCTCGAGGGCTATCTGTGCTAGCCGTCCCTAATTTAGTAGTGTAAGACTAGAGGGAAAACAGCTAGTCATCACCACCCACCGCCAACTCTTGGGCTGCTCTTTTACCAACGAATAGTGGGATTGATCGTAACATTATAACGCCCCCACGGCTGAAAGAGCGAGCATGTTTGGCGCGACAGGGATGCGAAGGCTTATAATACTATAAACGATCTTTGTGCTTAAAAATAAACAAAACATATAATCATTTTACAGATGCTATATAACGGACGATTATATTATAATTAAATTGAAATAAGTGGGTAAACGTCTTTGAAAAAAGTTCTCCAGTTAGAAATGGAGATTGAATTCAATAAATTCGCAGGTAAAGAACTAAGAACACTGTTTGGAAGTTATTGGAAAATCAGACAAAATAGTGTTGATACATTAACTCTATTTGGAAACTTTGTCGAAGAAGTGAAAAGATTAACTAGTCAACTAGCTACGCGGAATAGGGGAAAATCTATCACAAAACAACTAGTGATTCAAGTGTAAATGGAAAGTACATATCGCCAGAAACTAAAAATAAAAGCGTATATGGTATAATAACTCCTCCCAAAAGATGTCTGTAAAATGGAACTGTTATAAACGTGGGAAACATGTCCATTACTTCCGAGAATGTTAAGAATGAACAGTTGCCAAGGAGACAGCGTCCTAAGGATGAATCTTAGGGCCCAGCCAGATCGAAGGAGCAACAAAGAACTAACTTTGATATTGTGCATCGATCTAAATGGAACCATGCAAATGCTGAAGCATTATTCCGAAGACCTCGGGCTAATGAAGAATGAAAATAACGTGAAAAAGAGGGAAATAAAAAATAGTAAAGACAAATAACCTAAAGTAGAAGATAATAATCAAACGTAGGACACTGTAAACAATAGTGAAGAACTGATGTGGTCCAATACACAACTGAAAAATGTTAAGACTAAAGACACAAGTTTGAAATCAATTGTTCAGAGGCTCAAGTCAAAACAATGCGGAAAAACCCTCTTCGAAAACAGTTGTTCCATGAAGACCAAAGACAAGGATGTACTGAGAACAATGGGGTTAATTATGCTTACAAGAAGGTTTGTTTTATTGAAAACGAGAAGATACCTGTTGACAGAAACAGATGGTAATTTCAGTCTCCACATTCTTAATCACTAAGTGTTAAGATGTGACACTGGAGAGAATAAGACAGTGCTTCTGGTTGGTTGAGTGGCGGAGATCTGTATAGAATTGGTGTTAATTATGTGACCTATACTGTGAACAAAAAGATCCACAAATGAAACAACTTGAGCAGCTATAGCAAACTGACGATAAAATAGAATGCACCTAGTCAACACCACTTCCACCGCCAATTCTTAGGCTACTCTTTTACCAATAATTAGTGAAATTGGTAGCTACATTATAACTCTCCTAACTTTTGAAAAGGCGAACATGTTCGGTGATGGGAGAAAATACAACTATAAAAAATTTAATCGGTTTCTAAATTTCAACAGTTAACTAATGTAATTCCTTATTTTCAAAGGAGTTGAAAAAAGTGTCCCACAAAATGTAGGCCTATTAGTCTTACATCATTTGTGGGAAAAGGTTTGAAAAGTCTTATAAAAGATACTTTGCAAAGTAATTTAACAAATTTTATAATGTTATTGGGTAATCAACATGGTTTCACTAAGGGAAAATCTTACTTTACAAATCAAATCTTTTGACGATCTGTAAAAAGGTTACTGCTTATTTATGTGAGGGTAATGGTGTAGATTTGTTGTATATGGATTTTAAGAAAGTTTTTGACAAATTGCAACATAAAAGGCATGTGAAAAATATCTCTTTAAGTGTGGGGGATAAGTTTGCTAATTGGATTGAAGAGTGGCTAGAAAGTAGCTGGAAGAAAGCGGAGGGTTGTTTACTAAACTAATATCACAAGTGGTGTACCTCAGGTCTCATTCTTAGAACATTTGATGTTTCTGATTTACATCAATGGCCTAGATGAAGAACTGGGCAATAAGTTACTTAAATTTGCAGATGATATTGAGGTCTTTGGTGTTGGTAACTGTGAAGAGGATGTTGCTGCTTTATAAAATTACTTAGATCATTTAGTGAGTTGGATGAATAAATGGCAGATGGGTTTTAATTAAAATAGATGCAAGATAATGGATATGGGTTATCATAATTTATATTATATGTTGGATGGAAATAGCATTAACAGTGTCGTGGAAGAAAGGAATCTTGATCTAATGGTCGGACAGTCTCTGAAGCCATCCAAGAGGTAAAAGTATGTTATTGCTAGTGGCAGGACAAACGAGATTTTAGATCGTATCTACTACTAGCAGTAACATACTTTTACCTCTTGGATGGCTTTAGAAACTGTTCGACCGTTATACTTTCACTGGATAGGTCATTGGCAAAGTCACATTTGGAGTATTGTGTTCAGTCTTGGGCTCCTTACCTTAAGAAAGACATTAAATTATTGGAAAGGGTTCAGAGGAGAATTTTTAGAATGGTACCTGGGACGCAGAGGTAGTGAAATGAGGAGAGATTAAGATCTCTGAAATTGTTTTCTCTTGAAAAAAGCTAGAAGGTGTCCGATTGAGCTATTTAAGATTACAAAGGGAATTGATAGTGTTGATGCATCATCGTTTTTCGCACTTAACTTCGAGAATAGTAGGACTAGCGGACACAAATATAATTTTTTTTTCATGGTGGAAGTCATCTTCAGCTAAGAAAATTTTATTTTTCTAAATGGATGATTGGACTCTGAAATGGATTGCATTCAGATGTTTTAGAGGCAGTAAATTTAATTGAGTTGAAGAGAATGCTTGATAACTGTGTGAATAATAAGGGTTGGCTTTAAGAACTTGTTTTTTTGTTTATTTTTTAAATTATTTATTTGATAACTTTAATTCAAAGAATGAGACAGTCGATACGGATCAATAGGTCTCTTGTTATTTCTAAACATTCTGTTATGTTAATAGAACATAAAATAACAATGAAAAAGGAAATTTTCCCTGTAATTAAAAAACACAATTCTTGTGCAAAAAAAAAAAAATCAAGGAGATAAATGTGATTAGGATTTACTAAGTTTACATTTTATTATTTTATCTAAGCTGTGTGTTTTTCTTATAGCAAAGCCACAAAGGGCTATCTGCTTAGCCCACCGAAGGTAATCGAACCCCTGATTTCAGCGTTGTAAATCCGGAGACATACCGCTGTACTAGCGGAGGGCTTCTCTAAACTGAAAATATAATTTTGATTCTAAAATCGTTATTTAAAATTCGTTTGGTTGTACGTGTTTGATAAATTTCCTTCAATTAATAAAACGTAAAATCTGATATTTATAATAAATTTAAATACTTTTTATAATGTCAATCTGAATGAAGTTCGATTCCTTTAAGTAGACGTTTCTAATATAACAAAAGAATTTTTTTTACGAATTTAAATTATTTTTGTTGTTAAAGCTTTGTCTTTCTGGCCACTTGCGAAACAACAACAATGCTGAAAACTATGTATATACACACATATATAGTAGAGATGGTTGATATGAGTATAAAAAAACTTTAATTTGAGAAGCACAAAACAAATAACTTTTCGACATTTTTAGGTCATCATAACTACATATATAAAGATATTTACTTCAGATGGGCTCTTCATCATCATGAGCATTGAAAACTGTTTCATTCAAATTTTTACGCCACCTACCAAAGATGAAACTTTCTAAAATGTATACATTTTATATATTATATAATTAGAAACGACCAATTAATAAGCAAGCACGTGTATTTTATTCACAGTTTAATTTGTAATTAATTTGTTAGTAATTTATCGTTTTTAATTCTAAAGCTATTATTTTGATACTCCAATACGAAATGTGTCGACTTTATCAAAATGTTTAAGTTTTTGTTTTTTTGCATTATTGTTAAGGGCCGGTTTTATAAAGCGATTAATGTGTTGAGCTATTGATTAGAATGTTCAAGTTTCGAGGCATAACATGACACAAAATATTCTTTGCTGTTTAGTGAGGTTATGTTTTTATTACTACGACATAAAATTCAAATATCCTATTAATAACAGTCGTACAGGAAATAGCTGCTGTTCAATAATTACCCTCTCTCTGACCAGCAATTCATTATTAAGGATGGCTGCATATTATCCTTATGAGCACATTATGAAATTAATAGCTGATCCCACTATCTCTGACCTAGCCGTTTAATCAAGGTACATATAATATTTGGTTTGATTTAAATTTTGGGCAAAGTTACATGAGGGCTAATTGCGCTAGCTGTTTCCAATTTAGCAGTGAAAGATTAGAGGGAAAGCAACTAGTCATCTACACCTACGATCAACTTTTGGGTTTTTACCATTGCTTATAACGCCCCCAGAGCTGAAAGGGCGAGAATGTTTGGTGGAACAGGGATTCGAACTCTGACATGTGTGAAATACTCTTCATGGAGAGAGTTTCAGTTCCATTCCTGTATCTTGATTGGTTTTAATTAAATGGTCAAGACTGATGTATGACTAAAGAAGTCATAAAAACAATTTGGTTTTTAATTTGAGCATTAACTGATTTAAGAGTGATAAATAAAATCATGTTAAAATCAAATTATTTCATATTATTATTTTACAAATTACACTTGTGCAGTAAGTTTGAGTTTTTGCGTTTTCTTTTATTTATCCGAGGTTCAAATATGTAAAAATAAAGTGATACAGGTTTCGTTTCGGGGTGGAGGTTGGTAGGCCTATAAAACTATCCCATCCCAAAAGAGAACAAAAACAACAAAACTAAAAAAAAAAAAAAAAAACGCTACCGCTTCCGGAATTCCGTTTGGCTTATATGTAGCATTTTCGGTATTTTTCCTTTCTTGAAAAAAATAATTCTGATTTTATAATAATTCTGAGGGAGTAACCCCATTACAAAAATACTTCAAAGCACAATAAAGTAATTGAGTAAAATATAATGGTTGAAAAACATATGTGAGCAATATAAAACAAATATATAACATACATGTGTATGGTGTATATAAATACGTCATGCTTGGGAAAAAAATTCTATTATCTCACTCTCTTTTCTCTCTTTATCTTTCTCTCGTTCTTTTTTTTTTGTCTGAGCGAAAACAAATATTCCAGGGGTTATCTTCCACATCTCTCCAGATTGCATTTCTCCAGAGATCTTCTTTTCACTGGTTGTAAACTGTTGACAGAAAAGCCTTTCTTTACAAAACATTTCTCGAAGTTCTAATACCTACTTTCAAAGTTTAAGAATGTGTTTGTGTTTTTCTTTTAGCAAAGCCTGGCCCGGTGTGGCCAGGTGGTTAAGGCACTCGACTCGTAATCCAAGGGTCGCTTTTTCAAATCCCCTTCACACCAAACATACTCGTCCTTTCAGTCCTGGGGTGTTATAATGTTACGATTAATCCCACTATTCGTTGGTAAAAGAGTAGCCTAAGAGTTGGCAATGGGTAGTGATGACTAGCTGCCTTCCCTCTAGTCTTACACTGCTAAATTAGGGACGGCTAGCGCAGATAGTCCTCGTGTAGCTTTGCGCGAAATTGAAAACAAACCAATCTCGCTAGTCGGCTTCTTCAAAATAATGGACGGATAACGCACGTAATCCTCAAGTAGCTTTATGTAATTCCAAAAACAAACTGAAATACCGATTGAGTTGAATCTAATCTGAACTATAAAACATGATTACAGTAAAACCTTAAATCAAGTTCACATCGTGGCAATCAGTGCTTTACTTTTGTTGTTGTATTTTGTAAAACAATTATGTACACCTCTTAACTGTGTGGTTTTCTGCTGTAGATCTCTCACAAAGCTAGTTAAAATGTTGAAACTAGAATGTCGAAATAATTTCTTCAAGAGAGATCTGACTTGCTTGCCTAATTTATTGTTAAGCTGAATATTGAGCTAGCCAAGTCTCAGCTTTTAGTTGCTGTCACTAAAAAGGAAATAATTACCAACTAGTTAATAATTAGACAAAGGTGATCATATATGCTAGTAACTACGGGAACATTTGGTACATAGTTACCGGCTTCTCCCTTTGTTCTATCATGTATCCTTCATTTAATTTATGGAAAAGTGGAATATTTATTTTTGTATATATGTCTCTAAATTTAGCACTTTAATTTGTAGATTCTGTATAGTTCTACTTCTATGTATGGGTAGAAAAATCAAGTGTATTTTGCTAAGGGAAAGGATTATTAAAAACGAAACAAGCTATAAAAATATTATTATTAATTTTAAACTAAATAAATAAAAATACATATATAAAAGCATAAACATCGTAAATTCTTTGTCTTGTATCGTCATTTAAAACTTGACTGACAAAAAACAAAACAAACAATTTCTAGAGAGCGTGTTCCGTCATTATTCTAGCATTTGGACAACTTCCACGGTGACAACACAACGGAAGTGTTATTAGGCTTTGAAGCGCAGTATTACCTAAAAAGGATACCAGGCTGTCAACAGAGACCAACTGAAAAATGATATTTTTGTTTCTTTGAGTTTACACGTGCTCTTCCTCCTGTCTTCTTTCACAGACACTAGATTTGTTCCATGTGCAGCAGCTGTGAACTGGTTGGTACAAACACTAGATTTGTTCCATGTGCAGCAGCTGTGAACTGGTTGGTATAGACTCTAGACTTGTTCCATGTGCAGCAGCTGTGAACTTGTTGGTACAGACACTAGACTTGTTCCATGTGCAGCAACTGTGAACTGGTTGGTACAGACACTAAACTTGTTCCATGTGCAGCAGCTGTGAACTTGTTGGAACAGACACTAGACTTGTTCCATGTGCAGCAACTGTGAACTGGTTGGTACAGACACTAAACTTGTTCCATGTGCAGCAGCTGTGAACTTGTTGGAACAGACACTAAACTTGTTCCATGTGCAGCAGCTGTGAACTTGTTGGTAACTAAGATAAAGGTTTTTATTTTATTTTATTTCAAGATTCTACAAGAGTTGTTTTTTTCAGTTGTAAGAATATAATAACTCATTCAAAAATTCGAAAAAAAAACCTGCACATTTGGTTTAGGAAATTAATTTCCCCAAACTGGCTCAGCAGTAAGTTTGAAGGCTTATGACACTAAAATCCAGATTTCGATGGCATGATGGCCACAACACCAGATATTCCATTGTGTATAGCATGGCGCTTAACAATAAACAAAGAAAAAATGTTTAAGAACTGCTTGAATTACTTTAAAGTTACATTCAGTGATTCCTAAAATAGTAAGGCACTGTATTAATCATTGAGTGTCGTCAACGTTAACTATTTCGATTATAAGTTTGTTTAATGTGATAACTGTGGATAATATTTAGAAGTACATAAGCTAATTTGGGTGGCTGACATCAGCACTTTTGGCCAGTCTTAGGAAATGTTCTATTTTCCAATTATTTTTATTATTATTCACATTTCTTACATAAAGATTAAAATGTAGGAGTTGGTGGTTTGTTTTCGAATTTCGCGCAAAGCTACACCAGAGCTAATGTTTGTGTTTCTGTTATAGCATAGCCGCATGGGGCTGTATACTTGTCCACCCAGGGGAATCGAACCCCCAAACTTTAGCGTTTTAAATTTGTAAATCTACCGCTGTCCTAGCTGGGGACCACTAGGGCCAGCTATTCTAGTCGTTGCTAATTTAGCAGTGACAGACTAGAGAGAAGGCACCTCGTGTGTTATTTTTTTAGCAACGAATAGTGGGCTTAACCCTCACTTTACAACGTTCTCACGGTTAAAAGGGCGAGCATATTCAGTGTGATGGAGATTCGAGCCCACGGCCCTCAACTTGGGAGTGTAGCACCCTATGTCTAAGAGGTAAAACGGGAAAACACTAAATTTTTCATTAAAAATAGAAATTTAATCCTTAAATGCAAAAACAGTGCATATTTAGGATTTCGTGTACGAAGGTTTTATTTTTAGCCATTTTATTTTCGTAATAAGAATTATTTGTCACTTTATCAATGACACATGAAGTAAGTGAAATGGATTACACCAATTATTTATTTCTGCGATTTATTGATAGTATATAGCACAATCAATATACAGGTGGCACTTACATAAATTATCTTGAAAGCTGGTCATGTGTATGTTTTACATTAATAAGATTTGGAACATTTAGTGAACTTTTTTTTTTCGTCCAAATAAACACCGTTTTATAAAATAATATATATATATATATATATTTTAAATGTAGCATATGCGATTAATATTACTGTATAATCTTTATCAAAAAATAATATTCCATAATCAAAATGTTTTTGTTATCCAATTGGTGGTAGCAGTAAAAATATTTTTTGTTTGTTTGTTGTCAAACACAAAGCTACATTATCTGTTCAAACCCTGAATATTATAAAGGTAACAGGTTAAAGATGTGAAGGCTCATATGTAAAGCCATTTTTTAAACAAAATTATTTTGTAGTTAGAGATCTAATCTTTTGGAATAGTCTCCTACTCATGTGTTCTTTACCCACCCCTTCCCATAGGTGAGTAAACGAGCAGTAAGTCAGGAATTCTATAACGCTAAAAATCTGGTTTAGATACCCGTGATGGGTGGAGAACATATAACCCATTGTGTAAGCTTTATAACAAACGAATCTGTATGCTGTATGTGGAATACTGCGTTTGTTGATTATAACGTGTTGGTTGATTATGAGCCACTGGACGGTTACCTGAATGAGTCGAATGGCCTTCATCGTTTTCATTTGTACGATTTAATCAACATTGTTGTATAATATATATGTGTGTGTGTATATATAGACCCAATTAGAGGGTGGAAAGGATGGCCATTTAGCTTGGGGATGAAGCTTAAAGGGGGCCTTAAACTTAGGCACTTTATTTTTTTTTAATTTGTTTAATTTTGCGACTTGCTTTTATGTGCCTCCCAATTAGACCAAAATGTGACACGCACTCTCGCTTATAGCTGCAAATTATATATACAAATTGAATGTTTTTCTTTTTCCTTCGTACCAATGATTGTCTTACTCTGTTTTCATGTGTCATCATCTGTTTTTATTATTGCCAGGGGCCTCAGGAGATAGAAGGAGTTAGGCCCCTCTGAACCTCTGAGAGGGCATGTATGTGAGTGTGCAAGTGTATACTTACACATATATCACAATTGACGTGACAAATATTATACTTCGAAAAATCTTAGAATAAAATTATAAGTTATGTTTTCTTCTGTTTTATGTTAATTGCAAAAATTATGTATTTTAAAGACATATAAAAATTTAATATATATTATTTTGATGGGTGATAATTATTATTATTTATTTTTCTTCCTCCAAGAGTAAAAGGAAGATTGATGAAGAGTACGTTTTATTTTTTGAAAATGTAAATCGATATGTTTTGTTAACACAGAACAAACTTTCAGTTAAATCAGATGTATCCTTTGCCAGATTTATTCTACAGTTCTAGTGCTGTTTTTTCTTCATTGTTACATCATTATACCGTTGAATAAAGTTGGATAACTAAAGTCAAAGGTGTGTGTGGGCCCGGCATGACCAAGCGTGTTAAGGCGTGCGACTCGTAATCTGAGGGTCGCGGGTTCGCATCCCCGTCGCGCTAAACATGCTCGCCCCTTCAGCCATGGGGGCGTTATAATGTGACGGTCAATCCCACTATTCGTTGGTAAAAGAGTAGCCCAAGAGTTGGCGGTGGGTGGTGATGACTAGCTGCCTTCCCTCTAGTCTTACACTGCTAAATTAGGGACGGTTAGCACAGATAGCCCTCGAGTAGCTTTGTGCGAAATTCAGAAACAAACAAGGTATGTGTGTGAATATATATTTTCAGTAATTATTATGTTGTTTTATATGTGTGACGGTTAATCCCTCTATTCGTTGGTAAAAGAGTAGCCCAAGAGTTGGCGGTGGGTGGTGATGACTAGCTGCCTTCCCTCTAGTCTTACACTGCTAAATTAGGGACGGTTAGCACAGATAGCCCTCGAGTAGCTTTGTGCGAAATTCAGAAACAAACAAGGTATGTGTGTGAATATATATTTTCAGTAATTATTATGTTGTTTTATATGTGTGACGGTTAATCCCTCTATTCGTTGGTAAAAGAGTAGCCCAAGAGTTGGCGGTGGGTGGTGATGACTAGCTGCCTTCCCTCTAGTCTTACACTGCTAAATTAGGGACGGTTAGCACAGATAGCCCTCGAGTAGCTTTGTGCGAAATTCAGAAACAAACAAGGTATGTGTGTGAATATATATTTTCAGTAATTATTATGTTGTTTTATATAAAACTTAGAAGAACTTTTAGAAACTTTCAGAAACCCATCTTTAGAAGAAAAATTTATAACATCATAGAACCTCTTATGTAACAGTCATCAACGTCGCATTGTGAGCGTTGTCGAAAGCTTGAGAGGACAGTGTTTTTAGTAATAGCCTCTAATACTAGGCTCTTGAATACATATGAAGAGAAAAAATGGCGCAACTGTAGAGGGAGCTAGCCAAAAGGGGTCTCAAATCCACCAGAACCATAACTACTATTAAAAGGAAATAAATGAAAGAGGCAACTACTTTATATTTTGTAGTTACGCCATTACAAAGACAACTTAAATGAACAAAGTTGCGAGATTAAAAAAAAAAAACTTTTGAGAATTTGTTCATAAAGTAACATTTAAGGAAGATTTCAATATATACCTTGTAATGTTACGAGCACACTCTACTACGGAGGAATTTCATTTTAACAACTTGTATATGGTATTACAGTGATGTTTCTGTCCAGATCCAAGCCGTGGATGCCATGTTTAGTATATTAAATCCTTTTTAATTCGACAATGTAATGCCATCACATATGTACTTGTAACTAAAACACTGTATCACAGCACCCATTATAATACATATTGTGTATTTTGCAATATTTTCTATGTAAATTTTGAGCTTCTGTTAGCGCCTAGCATAACCAGGTGGTTTGGGCGCTCGACTCCTACTGTAAGGGTCACGGATTTGGATCCCTGTCACACTAAAAATGATCGTCCTTTCAGCCGTGGAGGTGATACAATATGACGGTCAATCCCACTATTCGTTGGTAAAAGAGTACCCCAAGAATTGGCGGTGATGACTATCTGCCTTCCCTCTGGTCTTACACTGCTAAATTAGGAAAGGCTAGTGCAGATAGTTCTCGTGTGGCTTTGCACGGAATTCAAATCAAACATTTGTACTGCGGTTCTTCTAAAGGAGATTTGACGTCACATATCAGAGTGTAGCCTAAGGTATGAAATTTTGTAAAGTTTGGAACTGTTTAAGCAATATAAAACATGAGTTACGTCACAGTCGATAATTATTGAGTCTATAATTTACACTGGGTCTAAAGTAGTGAATTATATGACTGAGTTAATTCAATTTTGCAACATTATGGTGTTCTCAATAAATAAGAAATACACAATGTGTTTTTATAGAAGTCGAAACATGAGCAGATAGGTGAACTTTTTGTATTAACGAGCACTGTGAATTTAGGCCTATCATTATCTACTAGTTAAGCTAATTTTTATTACTTGAAACTGATGAAATAAGATTTTTCGTTATCATTAAAAGTGATCAAGATTTTGCATTTGTTATTTTCTCTTTTATAGAAAAATACAAAATAACTCGCCCAACTATAGATTAATAAATAAAAGCATTCTCCAGGAATTATGAGGTTATCAGATCAAATGGTATGGAAACATCAATTTGCTTTAATGGAACTCTGGAATAACCCAAATTATTAATCACACAACTGTATCCTCGGAATGAAATACCTAAGCCAAAAAATAACATTATTTGTTTAATTGTAAGTTGAAAGGACACATTACCAAAATCTATAAATAAAGGCCTGTAGAAAGTAAACACTATTCCCAAAGTACGACAGAAGCCAAGGAGGAGATACATCCTGAGTCCAAACAAATCAAAGTAATGACAAAAAAGTGTTAATAAGAAAGCAGGAACAAGCGATGCTTAAGAAACTTGTCTGCTGTTATTGAAGAAATAAATTTATTATTTTAGAAAAGTCAGTCCACAAGTCAATATATTCACTGATAGGAAAATATATTGATCACATTGGTGCTATAGTTATCATTGTTCATTGATAACGAAAACCGGGAAATTGCCTCTAGAGATAAAGTAAGAAGACGAACTGATTTCGAACAGTAGGTGATCATGGAGTTCCAGCAAGAGGAAATTTGGAAGTCATCCTTACCGTTAAAAGCTTCTCTACACAAGATAATATGTAGGTAAACACTATGGAAGAGTGCATATTGAGAATATAATTCGTACTGAAACACGAATGTGACATTAAACTCACTTCAAATAGTTCTGCAGTTTATAACCAAGAAATCCGTGTACACCAATTAGTAGTCACTTTAAAAGCAAAATTTAAGGATTCTGACTTTAAATTCTCACACAAAAGAGATTCTCACAGGAGCTGTATGACTTATGCTGTGAGAATCTTATAACTGATCAGCTCCCAAGCTTACATACCTTGGTTACAGATTTACAAGATAACTTTTCCAGTGGATCTGATAATTTAGGGCAAATGAATGAACTGCCTTATAAATATTTATACTGAATATAGATTCCCAACAATCAGTTGGTGCTGAGACTTTCAAGGGAAGAGAAGCTATGAAATAATAAGGTATAATGTAACCGATTACTAATTCTTGTAATTATCTATTGTTCTTACGAAGAAAAAAGAAGAGTGGACTTGCAAGATTCTGTTCACTATTGGAAACCTTGTTTGTAGATATGTATCGAACTCTATAAAAACAAAACGGAAAACAACAGGGTAACATTTATCCTTCCCTCTTCTTATAGAATGGTGAAGTAGCACAACTACACAGTTTTAAATAAATTACCCATTTATGAAATGAATAGAAGAGAACAGGAAATAAGATTTTTCATTCCTTTTAAAAAGTTATTGACCTGCAACACACGAAGTTACAGTCGACAAACCAGCAATAATAATGTCCGGAAGATAACTTAAAATGTTGTTGAACCTTCTTTATGCACCTTGAGGATCATCACTGAACAGAATCTTACACTGAGTATGAGTGACACTAAGAAACATTAGTGATGCTATTCATAACTATCTGAAAAAGACTTAAATCAGTTAATGATAAAATTTGCTAAGATGTGAATGCTTCACAATCCATTCTCCAAACCAGGGCTATCTCTAGAGTTAAACAGATGCTGCGAAGGAAAAATAAAAGAAATCAATGATTAGGTTTATAAAATTCAGAAAGAAAGAGAGTCAAACCAAAGGTTATCAATCATAATCATGTTTGGAAGTATGATGGCAAAAGAATGGTGATCTGGTTAGCTTCGAATAAGACTTAATCAAAGGTAAGTTATTTGCTGGTGAGCCTGAGAACCTTATCAGGATAGGACTTGATCAGCTATCTAGCTGAAGAGAACTCCGCAAGTAGCAAAATGGCAAGTGATGATAAAGCACACGATGTCATCTCATTGTTGTACCATATGTCCAAATTCTTAAAAAAATTTGATGACAATACAGTTTACGATAAATAAACGAATAAAGTAAGATATTGTTTTGTTAATAAAAATGTTTATTTTACTTTGTTTCACTTATACAATTAATGATTTTACTAATAGTAATTTATACAATTTGGAATATTCATTGTTTTGCCAGAGTAAGTCTGACGTCATGTAATTAGTGCATGTTTAGCGTCTGGAACTTTCTCCAACATTCTGAAAGAGTCTGAGTAGTTAAAATGATTAATTATTGAATTTGTTAATAAATTAATCTGAGTTCGAATTAATGAGTTCTTATTTGATTGAATTTGCTAAATAGTTTCAGTAACGTTTTTAATTTTTTTTTTTAGGGAGTTAAGGAGTAAAAGAGTTAGTTTAAGGGTAGAAAAATTATCACATGTCAGTGGCAGTCACAATGTTGAGAATCTAATAATCTTAAAATATTGTGTCTCAGAACTTCATATGGAAAATCTAAGGGTATGGCAGAGTTCTCCAGTGAAGGACACGCCCTACGTTAGTTTATCTTTGGATTATTAACTGTCTCGATAAAGCAATAAAAAATACACACGTTTTACAAAGAACGCAGAATTTTGCAAGTTAGTGGAAATTTTTGTATTAACTTCAGTTTTAAACTTAGGCCTATCAGCGAACATTAGCAAAGTTAACTTGTAGATGACGAATTAAAACAATCTCGTTACCAATAAATGGACTTCAATGTACATAAAATTTTATTTTACCTAATACAAAAGAATCCGTATAACATTGGAAGCCGTTACAACAATAGAGAAAGAAATCAAAATTACAAGTTAATGAATATTATGTTTGGAATTTCAGTATTTAACTTGCGTGCTCTCAAATTAAAACACGTTCATAAGTTAATATTTTTTATCGTTTTTATCTCTTCAAGTACTATGAAAAAATGTTTAAAAAAATACGCTCTTGGTTTCTCTAAAACCCTCACGAAGTTGCTAAACTATGAAAAAAAAAAAAAAAGCCAAAACTATATCGCTACGTTTGAAACATTTGTTCATAATCTATAAATAATGATAAACACTTATTTCGGTCCCAAATGTTCCAGTATAGACTATATTTAAAATCAGCAGTCACATGACCTTTAAAAAGCATTATTTATTAACACGTTTGAGCCTTACAGTAACCGTAGCAACATAGCGCTGTGCAACACCACAGGCTTAATTAAACAAATTACACAATAACATAGTTGCAATATGTTTAGCGCATCACAAACTTTTATTTCATCAGCATTATGCACAGATAACAAAACTTTAAGAACACTAACACAGCATTAATCACTGATGTTTCACAAACGTTCACTTTCATATAAGTATGCAATCATACAAAGGCCTAGCATCAGATATTTTTACATTCAAGTTGGATTTAAGAGTATATTTATCTATTTTCTAAAATAAAATCACTTTCACTCTTGTCACAAACACACTCGAGGTCAATCGTAGGTAGCACCGTCTACTTAAACTCATAAACTATTAACACAAAAATAAGATATATTTCGCCAATTAGGATGCCTGTATGCGTTTATCAAAAAAAAAAAAAGTTTGGTCGCACTTTCTGTTGAATGTAAACCAACCTCAAAGCGGATATAAACCTTGGAATGTTGTGATGTACTGATTAAGGTCTATATGATGAACTAGAATAGTAGCAGCAGACAAAAAATGCCACGTTCGAAAGGTTTCTTTAAATGCTCATTTACTCTGATGGATCTCTACGAATAGAAGGACACTATATGAGGACATTTGAAATATAAGAGTGAGGCGAGAAAGTGTGATTGTCTTCAGAGACTGCTTGCATGTTAGGGCTTTAGAGAACTATACTTCACGAAACCGACTTATTTTAAGCCTATTAAAAATAATTCCCCCTTTTTTACTACAAGTGATTTTTACTCAAAAGGCGTTATGAAAAATTCCTCATTAGCCAGGTTTTGTTTTGATTCTACGAAATGATGTTATTTAAAATGTCAAAATAAATAATAATAATAAAACGCAGAGCTAATATCTCTAATTTTCATTCAAAATACAACACGAAGGAACTTAGGAAGGAATATTTACTGTTTGCAGCATAAAAACAAAAACAAACAACAACAACAAAAAGGTTTTGGTTGGTTAGATTGTTAGATATGAATTACAGAAAGATTTTAATGAAAATAGACACATCTTTTATATCTGATTATTTTTTGCCCCAGATTAACTGATGCTCATACATTGTCACACTTAAAATTAAAATAGCTAAAAACAAACTTGAAAGAAAAGTCTCAGTTGATTGATAAAGTAGCTAGTATAGACAAACATATTTGTTTGCTTTTTGTTCATATCGTAGGTCTGATTCTTTCATTGCTAATGTTTGAATAAAGTTACCCTCTACCCTTTTTGAAAGGGCATATTTGTCTCTTCCCGGGTATCATAAATTTGGATCAATATTCGTGAAGAATCAGATTATACTGTTAAGCCTACATATGGGTACCTAACTTTCATCTACACAAAAAGAAAGCTACAGTGTTGAACATCATGCTTGGATGCTGAACATTATAAAAGCATTGATGGTAAAAATAATTTTAAATAAACAAACAAAAAACCACATCAACCGTAATTTAAAACTATAAATTAAAAAATAACTACTTCAAGCAATTCAGTAACACGTAAGGCAAAACTGGTAAGTGAAATTACGCCAGTGTTCGAATGTTTTGAAATTATGAAATAAAACACCGTACTTACAGCGCTTAAAAGTAAAATTATGCAGTAAAAATGAACCTAAGGAAAAAAGTCCCGAATAAGCCATAACAAGACAAACTTGTAAATAGTAGCTTCGTGAATACAAATAGATATGTAACAACTCCGTACAAATGTTTTCAACATAATATCCTCACGATACAATTTTTTTTTGTGTGTAGAAGTAAAATTAGAAATTCTTTCAGTTAAGAGACGTCAAATAACTCTGACAAAAAAACAACTGAATTGCTAGGGTTGTGATATTTCAAGTAATTTTGTTTTTCTATTTAAATAAATTTACTACAAAATTGTCGGTTGAGCAAGACTAGTTCATGGCACTAGAATATATATAATTAGAATTTAACCGATTAACGCACATTAAGCTAATCTAAATACCCGAGAAAAGCTACATTTCTAGTAAATACTGTAGAGTTAAACACTACTGTTTTATATCTTGCTTTTCCGTAATAAGTCCCATAGTTCTTTAAGAAAATTATACATTACCTGCTATTTACAAAATATACTAAAATACCTATTATATTTCTCTTCCTACTCTTAGAAATCTGTAACAACATTATGTTGTTTCCCCAAAACCATGTCACCGTACTGAGAGAATAATTTAAGAACAAAACGACAGACTAAATATCAGTAGGTCTAACAACAAAGGTTAGACAAGTTCTCAAAGAAAAAATGGGAATTAAATATCTAGGCCAAATGAAAAATAGGATAGATTAACTGAAGAGTCAACAGAGTATTTTTAATAACAAACATCTAATAAAAGTTTTGTGAACCAGCAATATGCTGAATATTTCTACCTCTACACGACCATGTTGACAATCAAAGATACAGCAACCGTATTTAGTTATGAAGTAGGAAAACACTTTTCATTAAGTGCTTCAAGATTAAGTCGAATTCTTAAACATAGGGCAAACTTCCTAAAAACACATGAACGGCGAAAGTTCTAAAATATATGACTGGCGAAAAATACTAACAATTATATATATATATATATGTATTGATAAATAAGTTTATGACTAATAAATTTGTAACAAGCTCAGTTAGAGAATTAGTAAAACTTAATTTTACTCGTCTTAAAAGCCTAAAATGCCAACAGTTTATACAAGAATAAATATAAAATTGCCCTCAATGAGCTCTTTGCTGCCTGGACGAACTAAGAGTAAGTTTTTGATATCAATAATCCGGGAGGAAGCCCAGGTAAGAAACCTGCAATCCTATTTCATTTCGAAATATATACCAATCAAAAGTGCTTTCACCCTTTCTTCATGTGCATTCAGAATCACTCTCAGTTCTATGTTATGACGATCAAATGAAATTGGACAGAAATGTAACGAAAAAAAGTGTCCTTTGGAAAATATTTAACCATCAACTACTACGAACTTAGCAAATTACTTATCATAATTTGAAAGCTCTTTCGCTTTAAAGAAAAATTCAGTTTCAGATAGTTTCGTTATCAAAGAAACACAAACATAACAACGGATTATTAATGCAAGTTAGTATGATAGTTCTATTCTAACCGGTTATTTACCTGGACTGTGCCGCTTAGCTTGTAAACCACACAAGAAAGATATAAACTATACATAAAGGTACAGATTAGTGGTTTTGATAATTTTACACTTTTCTATCTACTTTAATATAATGGACGTTACAAGGCAAGAAACCTGTATTTTCAAAATATCTCGGAAATTTAACTATACAAAGAGAATTGTCTGAAGAAGAAAAAATGTCAAAAAGTGCCAATAGATAGAGCCACAGTACGATAACGTGTCTTATATTTGTTGACGGTTTTCTTTTATACGATAAGATCACAGTAACGCTAAGGAAGAGACTTCTATTAAAAGTTCAAAGAGCAATAAAAATGCACGTGTAGCTTGTTGCATATTTAGTGACTCCTTATTATATGCACAGGATGAGCAGTGACATGTCATATTTCAAGATTTTTGCATGTGTAATGAAAAGCCAAGTTTAGTGATGGATTTTATGTCTTTTAGAATTTCACCAGTTAATAACATTAGCTCTATTTTTTTCTTTTAATTCTACATAGATATAGATGCACATGGCTTTTATGTTTTTAGTATATTCTAGTCGAAAATTCGGTCTTAATAATATTCTCAAACCACGTAATTCTCTCTCTTTAGTACTACAGATTTACCAAATTCAACAATATGTCACTATCCCTTAACGTACGTACCTACTTACTGAAAACCAGAGGAAACACAACGTATAGTAAACTGCTGCTATAACATATATAACAATACTGAATAAGCTTTTGAGCTGCCTTTTTGTTCTAATCAATCTATTTGTACATGAGTACTTTAGAGCAAACCAATAATAAAAACAAATACATATTGTAAAAATTACCGAAACAAAAATACTATTTTTGTTTTACTCCTACAAATACAAAGCGAACGTAAAATATTACGGCTCTTCTCCAGTCTTTAAGAAACTAAACAAACACAACAAGTATCGGAAAAAGTTTAAAATTCTAGCCGATAGGCTGCACATGTGGTATCGTGATCTTGAAGACTTATGGTACATCTGCTGGCAGAGGGAGCTACTTCAATTTTGTTTGCTGCCAAGACATCTTGGTTGAGGGCCATCCAATAACCTAATGTATCAGTTTCATAGGTTGGAATAATAGTTACTTCTGCATCCTTGTCGTCCCAGCTCTGCTTTGCTTCAAGTAAGGCGTTAAAAGCTTCCTTACTCGGATTTGTACCACTAAACACATAATAACGCGCTCGAACCTTTTTAAAAAAATCGACATCACAGTACTGTGGATCACCATGATTTGGGACGTAAGCCATGTCTAAAAACACTGGTTCAGATAAAGCGTCACTGTTCTCTTGTTTCGATTTCCCTATACCAACCGCCTTTTCATTTTTAGGAGAATTAGATGTCTTGGAAGACACGTTTGGCGATCTTCTTCCATTTTCTAAAATCTTCTTGGGTGTTGATGTTCTTGGGCTATGGCCAGTTGTGGAACTCTTACCTGATGTTCTTGACACAGTTCTATTCCTAGTAGCAAATTCTACTGGATCGGGCGGAGATGGAAGACCCATTGGTTTGTCCCAAGAATCTAATGTAAATTCTTGTTTTGGTAGTTGAGAATGGGACTGGGAGGACTCTGTATGAATGATAGTTGTAGTTTCTGTACGTGAGATATCTTCCTGCTTGTAACCAGCTGGAAAAGAAGATACAGTTGAAGATTCATCTTGTAAGGAGCTTACCTCTTTGAATTCTTTCTCTTCTGTGAAACCATTGTCCATAGAAGGAACGAACACTTTTTGTTGGAGTTTCAGAGGGTCATAGCTCTCCTTTTCCACTTCGTAACTTTGGTCATCTTTCAAGCTCAAACGTGTGTCATCAGCCAGGCAATCATCAGATGATTTTTCCTTACAGTCTGGTTTAGACTTATCACTAGTAATATATGATGAAGATTTGGCTTCTGTTGTTGTCTCAGAAATTTCTGGAACTACTCTTTCAGGTACCTTCGAAGATTGTATGGCTTCTATAGAATATGGTGAAGAAGAAGATACCAAATGGAGCTTTGTTATTGTATGACCATTCTGATCTGCTCTTTCTGAAGAAGTCATTTCACTATGTGGTGAAACGTCCTCTTCAACTGCAGATCTAGATTTGGATTCAATCTGCAACTGAATATCTTCTGTTGGTGTAGAATGACAAATGATTCCATCACTAGCATAGTCTTTTTCTTGTAAAGGATCTTCACTCTTTTGTTCCATTGATTCTATAAGAGGTTCTAGCAAACTATCTGTTCTAGAATGCTCTAGAGACATGGACGGTATGCTGTCTTCTGGTAGAATGTCATCACTAATTGCATCCAAAGTTTCAGTCATGGAGTGCTCTCTCTCTGATGTATGTGGCTCAGATGTTTCGGCAGGATAAGGGATGGACTTCATTGGCTCTTTAATAAGTTCTGTTCTAGGTTCTGTTTTCTTGAATGTCTGTGCTTGGGTCATGCAATCATCATATTGTTTGATCATGCCAACATTCAATGAAGTAGTAGGTAATTCTTTACACTCATAAATTATATCATCTGTAGATAGTTTTTTCATTTCTACAGGAGCGCTTGTTGAGCTTGTACATACTTCTGAAACATAAGCCATTTTTTGAGAAGTACCATTCTCATATTCATCCTTTCCTTCAACGTTGGTTCTCACACATATTTCACTCTTAAAAGAAAATTTTTGATCCTCATCGAAAGCATCTTTATCTGATGGTGGTTGTATGCGATATCCTAATTTTTCGTTATCAGAAACTACTGAAAACTGTTCTGTTTCATCCAATCCAACAAATTGATCATCAGATTCACAAATCTCCTTTTCAGGTTCCAGAGCTTGAATTGATTCTTTCAGTAATATTTTACCATCTATTTGATAAATCTCCTTTCCAACATGACAAACAGATGTTAAGTGTTCAACTTCACCTGAAGAGTCTCCTGGAGATCTGACCATTGTTTCTTCATGAAAACTTGATCTCGTAAAACAATCTGGTTTTATTTCTTTGGTTAAAACTTCTGAGGGTGAAGAAACTATTTTTTCAGGTTCATCTTTTCCTTTTGCAATAGATAACAGTTCTGGTTCTTTTTCCTCAGTCAAACATATTTCCTTTGAAACAGATACTGTTTCTTTTGGTTTTCCTTCATCTTCAGTTAAAAGAAGTAAAGTAGCTTCCTTTTCTGCTTTTGGAAAAGGGATTACTTCTTCTTTAGTTACAAATTCTGTTTTGTGAAGTTTTTCATCTTCATGAGCAGTAAATGATGTTTCTAATTTCTTTTCTTGGAGAATATATTTTGTTTCTTCCTTTTTATCGATTAAAAGTGATTTTTCTTCAGGTTTATCTTCAGTAAAAGGCATCAATTCTTCAAGTTTTCCTATTTCTTTGATTAAAGGTTGTACTACTGCTTTATCTGATACACTAACTTCTATTCTATCTTCTTTCTCTAATTTTTTGGCTGTTGATATTACCATTTCATTATCACCCCCCTTCTCTTCTTTTGCAGTAAGTCTTCCTTTTTCCTTGGGTATAATTACTTCTTCATAGTCTTTCTTTTCTTTATAAATATCTTCTAACATTTTTGTTTCATCTAACTTGGGGAAAGTTTGTATTGGTGTTTCAGTTTCTTCCTCTTTTACTTCAATAGGTTCATCCTTTTCCTCGTGGCCTGGTAAAACTTCTTTGGGTTCTTTAATTTTTGTTACAATTACTACTTTCTCAGACTTTTCTTCTTCAGTAGTAATAGGCTTAAATTCTTGCTCTTCACCTTCTTTAGCTGTCAGCATGCTTTTTTCACATTCTTTTTCTTGTTTAGGAACATGTGTTACATCTCTTTCCTTAGATATAAAAGCCCCTTCTATAAATCCTTCCTTTTCCTCAGAAACAGGTAGTATTTCTTTTTAGGCTCCTTTTTCTTAATTGAAATAGGTTCTGCTTCTTGTTTTGTTTCGTGTTTCTTAGTAATAAGGATTACATCTTTTTCTTCCATGGGTTCTTCTATTTCTTTGGTAACAGTTGCTGTTTTCTCAGACTCCCTCTCTTCAGTTCCAGTAGGTTTTGATTCTTCAGATATTTCTTCTTTGGTTACAGGAATACTTTCTCCAGATTTTATTTTGTCCTTAGCAGTAAATGTTAAGTCGTCCTTGGGTATAGATACTCCTTCTGTGGGTTCTATTATTACATTATAAGCAGGATCTAATTCTTTGGTTAGAAATATTATTTCTTCAGACTCCTGCTCTTTCTCTTTGGTTATGAATATTCTTTCATCACATTCTTTTTTGCCCTTAGTAATACTTGTAACATCTTTTTCTTCTTTGACTATAAATACTCCTTCTACAGATTTTTCTTTTCCCTTAGAAACAGGTTGTACTACCTTGGATTCTTCTACATCTTCAGTTACAAATATTACTTTATGTGACTCCCTCTCTTCTGTAGAAATATGTTCTATTACTTCTTTGATTAAAGATATTTCTTCTTTGGTCTCCTTCTCTACTGCAGAAATAGGTTCTACTACTTCTTTGGTTAAAGATATTTCTTCTTTGGTCTCCTTCTCTACTGCAGAAATAGGTTCTACTACTTCTTTGGTTAAAGATATTTCTTTTTTGGTCTCCTTCTCTTCTACAGAAACAGGTTCTATTACTTCTTTGGTTAGAGATATTTCTTCTTTGGTCTCCTTCTCTACTGAAGAAATAGGTTCTACTACTTCTTTGGCAACAGGTGTTTCTTTTTTGGTCTCCTTTTCTTCTATAGAAACAGGTTCTACTACTTTGGTTAGAGACACGACTTCTTTGATCTCCTTCTCTTCTACAGAAATAGGTTCTATTACTTTTTTGGTCTCCTTCTCTATTGAAGAAATATGTTCTACTACTTCTTTGGTTACAGATGTTTCTTTTTTGGTCTTTTCTTCTGTAGAAATAGGTTCTATTACTTCTTTGGTCTCTTTCTCTATTGAAGAAATATGTTCTACTACTTCTTTGTTTACAGATGTTTCTTTTTTGGTCTTTTCTTCTGTTGAAATAGGTTCTATTACTTCTTTGGTTACATATGTTTCTGTTTTGGTCTTTTCTTCTGTAGAAATAGGTTCTATTACTTCTTTGGTTAGAGACATTTCTTCTTTGGTCTCCTTCTGTAGAAATAGGTTCCATAGAAATAGGTTCTATTGTTTCTTTGGTCTCTTTCTCTACTATAGAAATAGGTTCTACTACTCTTTGGTTACAGATGTTTCTCTTTGGTCTCCTTCTCTTCTACAGAAATAGGTTCTATTACTTTTTTGGTCTCCTTCTCCACTGAAGAAATATGTTCTACTACTTCTTTGGTTACAGATGTTTCTTTTTTAGTCTTTTCTTCTGTAGAAATAGGTTCTATTACTTCTTTGGTTACATATGTTTCTTTTTTGGTCTCCTTCTCTTCTATAGAAACAGGTTCTACTACTTTGGTTAGAGACATGACTTCTTTGGTCTGTTCTTCCATCGAAATAGGTTCTATTACTTCTTTGGTTACATATGTTTCTTTTTTGGTCTCCTTCTCTTCTATAGAAACAGGTTCTACTACTTTGGTTAGAGACATGACTTCTTTGGTCTCCTTCTCTTCCATAGAAATAGGTTCTATTACTTCTTTGGTCTCTTTCTCAACTGCAGAAATAGGTTCTACTACTTCTTTGATTACAGATGTTTCTCTTTTGGTCTCCTTCTCTTCTACAGAAATAGGTTCAATTACTTTTTTGGTCTCCTTCTCCACTGAAGAAATATGTTCTACTACTTCTTTGGTTACAGATGTTTCTTTTTTGGTCTCCTTCTCTTCTATAGAAACAGGTTCTACTACTTTGGTTAGAGACATAACTTCTTTGGTCTCCTTCTCTTCCATAGAAATAGGTTCTATTACTTCTTTGGTTACATATGTTTCTTTTTTGGTCTCCTTCTCTTCTATAGAAACAGGTTCTAGTACTTTGGTTAGAGACATGACTTCTTTGGTCTCCTTCACTTCCATAGAAATAGGTTCTATTACTTCTTTGGTTACAGATGTTTCTCTTTTGGTCTCCTTCTCTTCTACAGAAATAGGTTCTATTACTTCTTTGGTCTCTTTCTCTACTGGAGAAATAGGTTCTACTACTTCTTTGGTTACAGATGTTTCTCTTTTGGTCTCCCTCTCTTCTACAGAAATAGGTTCTATTACTTTTTTGGTCTCCTTCTCCACTGAAGAAATATGTTCTACTACTTCTTTGGTTACAGATGTTTCTTTTTTGGTCTTTTCTTCTGTAGAAATAGGTTCTATTACTTCTTTGGTTACATATGTTTCTTTTTTGGTCTCCTTCTCTTCTATAGAAACAGGTTCTATTACTTTGGTTAGAGACATGACTTCTTTGGTCTCCTTCTCTTCCATAGAAATAGGTTCTATTACTTCTTTAGTCTCCTTCTCTTCTATAGAAAGAGGTTCTATTACTTCTTTGGTCTCCTTCTCTACTGCAGAAATAGGTTCTACTACTTCTTTGGTTACAGATGTTTCTTTTTTGGTCTCTTTATCTTCTGAAGAAATGGGTTCCACTACTTCTTTGGTTACAGATATTTCTTTTTTGGTTTCCTTCTCTTCTATATAAATAGGTTCTACTACTCTTTCTTCTTTCATTATAAATATTGTTTCTTCACATTCTTTTCCTGTCTTAGTAATGCTTGTTATATCTTTTTCATCTTTGGACATAAATACTTGTTCCATAGATTCTCTATAAATAGATGGTATTTCTTTAGTCACAGTTATTATCTGTTTAAGTTCTTTGTCTTCAATTAAGGTAGGTTCTACTTCTTTTTTGTCTATAGGTACATTCTCTACTGGTCCTTCATGTTGCTTAGTTATTACAACTTCTTCTTCCAAGGGTTTTTCTACTTCTTTGATAAAAGTTGCTGCTTTTTCAGGCTTCTTCTCTTTAGTAACAATAGATTTTAATTCTTCAGATATTTCTTCTTTGGCTATGGATATTCTTCCTTCAGGTTCTTTTTTGTCTTTAACAGTAAGTGTTAAGTCTTCTTTTTCCTGAAGTAAATATATCTCTTCTTCATATCCTTCCCTTTCTTTAGAAACAGTTAATTCTTCTTTAGGTTCTTCTATTTCTGTAGGAAAAATACTAAATTTCTCGAGTCCCTCATCTTCAGTAACAATAGGCTCTACTTTTTCTGATTTTTCTTTTTTTTCTGTGGAAGGTAATTTTTCTTTGGTTTCTTTTTCTTCCTCAGTAATGGCTGTTATGTCTTCCTTTGTTATTGATACCTTTTCTACTGGTTTTTCAGTAGCAATGAGATGTACTTCTCCTGGCTTATCTTTGGTTAAAAGTATTGTTTTTTCAAGTCCCTTTTCCTCTCTTTTCTCTACTTCTGAAAAGTCTTTTTCTTCTTTACTAATAGTCACCACTTTTTCTAGTTTTCCCATTTCCCCAGTCACAGGCTCTTTATTTTCTTTAGGTATAAGTACTTCTTTTATTTCTCTATCCACTTTGGCTCTCTCTACTTCTTCAGGTTCTTTCTTTTCTTTAGGTACAAGTAATTTTTCCTCTTCTTTCTCTAATTCTTTGGCTCTTTCTACTCCTTTAGGTATAAGCAATTTTTCCTCTTCTTTCTCTAATTCTTTGGCTCTTTTTACTTCTTCAGGTTCCTTCTCTGCTTTAGGTATAAGTAATTTTTCCTCTTCCTTCCCTACTTCTTTAGCTGTTTTCAGTTCTTCAGGTTCTTTTTCTTCTTTAGACACTGTCATTTTTTCATCTGCTTTTTCTACTTCTTCAAAGTATTTTTCTTCTTTACTAAGAGTTACCACTATTTCTTGTTTTTCTATTTCTCTGGTTATTGGTTCTCTATCTTGATATTCTTTTTCTTCTTGGGGTGCAATAATGTCTTCTTCTTCCCCTACTTCTACAGACCCATTTACTTTCTTATAAACAGATATTATGTGTTCTGACTTCTCCATTCTTTTTATTATGGTATCTTTTTCTTCAGCCTCTTCTTCTTCTATAGACAGAGATACTTTTCCTTCTACTCTTTGTATTCCTTTGGCTTCTTCTGCTTCTTTACTTTCTTTCTTGTCTTCAGGAACTGAAAATTTTTCCTCTGTCTTTGTTATTTTTGTGATTATTTCTACTTCTTCATAGTCTGTCTCTTCTTTACTAACAGTTACTACTTTGGTCATAGGCTCTCTTTCTTCTCTACATACAAGTACTTTTTCTCCTGCCCTCTCTACTTCTTCAACTTCTTTCACTTCTGTATATACTGGTTCCTTTGCCTCTTCTTCTTTTACTTCTTCAGGTTCTTTCCCTTCTTTGGGCATAATTTTTTCTTCTTCTTTCTCCACTTCTTTAGCTCTGTCTACTTCTTCAAGTTCTTTTTCTTTTTTAGGTATTGGCACCTTTTCCTCTACTTTCTTTTCTCTAGGTAGAGTTACTTCTTCCTCTGCTTTTTCTACTTTTGTGGCTCTTTTTTCTTCTTCAGGTTTTTTTTCTTTTTCAGGAACAATAGGTTTTTCCTCTGCTTTCGCTATTTCTTCTTTTATTAATTTTTCAGGTTTTTCTATCTCCTTGACTATTGGTTCTTTCTCTTTCTCAAAAATAGCAGGTTCTTCCTCTGCTTTCTCTGTTTCTTCAGTTTTTAATTTTTCTGGTTTTTCTACCTCCTTTGCCACTGGTTCTTCTTCCTCAGGTTTTTTCTCTTTTTCAGGAACAGTTGGTTTTTCCTCTGCTTTCTCCTCTTTTTCAGTTATTAATTCTTCGGGTTTTTCTACATCCTTTGCCACTGGTTCTTCTTCCTCAGGTTTTTTCTCTTTTTTGGGAACAGTAGGTTTTTCCTCTGCTTTCTCCAGTTTTCCAGTTATTAATTCTTCTGGTTTTTCTACCTCCTTGGCTATTGGTTCTTTCTCTTTTTCAGGAACAACAGGTTTTTCCTCTGCTTTCTCTATTTTCTCAATTATTAATTTTTCTGGTTTTTCTACCTCCATTACTACTGGTTCTTTCTCCTCAGATTTTTTCTCTTTTTCAGGAACAGTAGGTTTATCGTCTGATTTCTCCAGTTTTCCAGTTATTAATTCTTCTGGTTTTTCTACCTCCTTTGCCACTGGTTCTTCTTCCTCAGGTTTTTTCTCTTTTTCAGGAATAGTTGGTTTTTCCTCTGTTTTCTCCAGTTCTCCAGTTGTTAATTCTTCTGGTTTTTCTACCTTCTTTACTACTGGTTCTTTCTCCTCAGCTTTTTTCTCTTTTTCAGGAATAGTTGATTTTTCCTCTGTTTTCTCCAGTTCTCCAGTTGTTAATTCTTCTGGTTTTTCTACCTTCTTTGCCACTGGTTCTTTCTCCTCAGGTTTTTTCTCTTTTTCTGGAACAGTTGGTTTTTCCTCTGCTTTCTCCAGTTTTCCAGCTATTAATTCTTTTGGTTTTTCTACCTCCTTGGCTATTGGTTCTTTCTCTTTTTCAGGAACAACAGGTTTTTCCTCTATTTTCTCAATTATTAATTTTTCTGGTTTTTCTGCCTCCTTTACTACTGGTTCTTTCTCTTCAGCTTTTTTCTCTTTTTCAGGAACAGTAGGTTTATCCTCTACTTTCTCCAGTTTTCCAGTTATTAATTCTTCTGTTTTTTCTACTTCCTTTGCCACTGGTTCTTCTTCCTCAGGTTTTTTCTCTTTTTCAGGAACAGTTGGTTTTTCCTCTGCTTTCTCCTCTTTTTCAGTTATTAATTCTTCTGTTTTTTCTTCCTCCTTTCCTACTGGTTCTTTCTCCTCAGGTTTTGTCTCTTTTTCAGGAACAGTTGGTTTTTCCTCTGCTTTCTCTTCTTTTTCAGTTATTAATTCTTCTGGTTTTTCTACCTCCTTGAATATTGGTTTTTTCTCTTTTTCAGGAACAACATGTTTTTCCTCTGCTTTCTCTATTTTCTCAATTATTAATTTTTCTGGTTTTTCCGCCTTCTTTACTACTGGTTCTTTCTCCTCAGCTTTTTTCTCTTTTTCAGGAATAGTTGGTTTTTCCTCTGTTTTCTCCAGTTTTCCAGTTGTTAATTCTTCTGGTTTTTCTACCTCCTTGGCTATTGCTTCTTTCTCTTTTTCAGGAAGAGCACATATTTCCTGTTCTTTGTCTATTTCTTCAGTTATTAACTTTTCTGCTTTTTCTACCTCCTTTATCAGTGGTTTTTTCTCCTCAGGTTCTTTCTCTTTTTCCTCTACTTTTTCTATTTCTTCTGTTTTTTCTACCTCCTTTCCCTTTGGTTCTATCTCTTCATGTTTTTTGTCTATTTCAGGAAAAGTAAGTTTTTTCTCTATTTTCTCTATTTCTTCTATTATTAATTTTTCTGGTTTTTCAATCACCTTTGCTACTGCTTCTTTCCTCTCAGGTTTTTTCTCTTTATCAGAAACAGCAGGTACTTCCTCTGCTTTCTCTATTTCTTCAATTATTAATTTTTCAGGTTTTTCTACCTCCTCTGCCATTGGTTCTTTCTCCTCGGGTTTCTTTTCTTTTTCAGGAACAACAGATATTTCCTCTGCTTTCTCCACTTCCTCAGTTTTTAATTTTTCTAGTTTTTCTACCTCCTTGGCTATTAGTTCTTTCTCTTTTTCAGAAACAACAGGTTTTTCCTGTGTTTTCTCTATTTCTCCAGTTATTAATTCTTCTAGTTTTTCTACCTTTTTTGTGATTGGTTCTTTCTCCTCAGGTTTTTTCTCTTCTTCATGAACAACAGGAATTTCCTCTGTTTTCTCTATTTCTTCAGTTATTAATTCTTCTGGTTTTTCTACCTCCTTTGTCATTGGCTCCTTTTCTTCAAGTTTTTTCTCTTTCTCAGGAAAAGCAAGTTTTTCCTTTGCTTTCTCCATTTCTTCAGTTATTGACTTTTCTGGTTTTTCAACCACCATTGCTACTGCTTCTTTCTCCACAGGTTTCTTCTCTTCTTCAGAAAGAGCAAATTCTTTCTCTTCTCTTGTAACAGCAACTTTTTCTTCTTTCTCCAGTTTTCCAGTTATTAATTCTTCTGGTTTTTCTACCTCCTTTGTCATTGGTTCTCTCTCCTCAGGTTTTTTCTCTTTTTCAGGAACAGCAGGTTTTTCCTCTGCTTTTTCTATTTCTTCAGTTATTAATTTTTCTACTTTTTCTACCTCCTTGACTATTGGTTCTTTCTCCTCAGGTTTTTTCTCTTCTTCATGAACGGCAGGTATTTCCTCTGCTTTCTCTATTTCTTCTGTTATTAATTTTTCTAGTTTTTCTACCTCCTTGACTATTGGTTCTTTCTCATCAGGTTTTTTCTCTTCTTCATGAACAACAGGAATTTCCTCTGTTTTCTCGATTTCTTCAGTTATTAATTCTTCTGGTTTTTCTTCCTCCTTTTCTATTGCTTCTTTCTTCTCAGGTTTTTTCTCTTCTTCAGAAATAGCAGGTATTTCCTCTGCTTTCTTTATATCTTTGGTTATAAATTTTTCTGGTTTTTCTACCTCCTTGTCTATTAGTTCTTTCTCTTTTTCAGAAACAACAGGTTTTTCCTCTGTTTTCTCTATTTCTTCAGTTATTAATTTTTCCATTTTTTCTACCTCTTTTGTCATTAGTTCCTTCTCTTCAAGTTTTTTCTCTTTCTCAGGAAAAGCAAGTTTTTCCTTTGCTTTCTCTATTTCTTCAGCTGTTGATTTTTCTGGTTGTTCTACCACCATTTCTACTGCTTCCTTCTCCTCAGGTTTTTTCTCTTCTTCAGAAACAGCAAATTCTTTCTCTTCTCTTGTAACAGCAACTTTTTCTTCTTCTCTCTCTATCTTTTCAGTTATTAATTTTTCTGTTTTTTCTGTTTCTTTTTTCCTTGGTTCTTTCTCCTCAGGTTTTTTCTCTTTTTCAGAAACAACAGGTTTCTCCTCTGCTTTCTCTATGTCTTCTGTTATTACTTTTTCTGGTTTTTCAACCACCTTTGCTACTGCTTCTTTCTCATGTTTTTTCTCTTCTTCAGAAACAGCAAGTTTTTCCTCTGCTTTTTCTATTTCGTCAGTTATTAATTTTTCTAGTTTTTCTTCCTCCTTGTCTATTGGTTCTTTCTCTTTTTCAGGAACAACAGGTTTTTCCTCTGCTTTCTCTACTTCTTCTGTTATAAATGCTTCTGGTTTTTCAACCACCTTTGCTACTGCTTCTTTCTCCTCAGGTTTTTTCTCTTTTTCAGAAACAGCAGCTATTTCCTCTGCTTTCTCAATTTCTTCAGTTTTTAATTTTTCTGGTTTTTCTACCTTCTTTGTAATTGGTTTTTTCTCTTCAGATATTTTCTCTTCTTCAGAAACAGCAGGTATTTCCTCTGTTTTCTCTATTTCTTCAGTTATTAATTTTTCTAGTTTTTCTTCTTCCTTGACTATTGCTTCTTTCTCTTTTTCAGGAACAACAGGTTTTTCCTCTGCTTTCTCTATTTCTTCTGTTATTAATTTTTCTGGTTTTTCTACCTCCTTTGTCATTGGTTCCTTCTCTTCAAGTTTTGTCTCTTTCTCAGGAAAAGCAAGTTTTTCCTTTGCTTTCTCTATTTCTTCAGCTACTGATTTTTCTGGTTTTTCTACTACCATTTCTACTGCTTCCTTCTCCTTAGGTTTTTTCTCTTCTTCAGAAACAGCAAATTCTTTCTCTTCTCTTGTAACAGCAACTTTTTCTTCTTCTTTCTCTGTCTTTTCACTTATTAATTTTTCTGGTTTTTCTATTTCCTTTTTCATTGGTTCTTTCTCCTCAGGTTTTTTCTCTTTTTCAGAAACAACAGGTTTTTCCTCTGCTTTCTCTATGTCTTCTGTTATTACTTTTTCTGGTTTTTCAACCACCTTTGCTACTGCTTCTTTCTCATGTTTTTTCTCTTCTTCAGAAACAGCAAGTTTTTCCTCTGCTTTCTCTATTTCTTCAGTTATTAATTTTTCTAGTTTTTCTTCCTCCTTGACTATTGGTTTTTTCTCTTTTTCAGGAACAACAAGTTTTTCCTCTGCTTTCTCTACTTCTTCTGTTATAAATGCTTCTGGTTTTTCAACCACCTTTGCTACTGATTCTTTCTCCTCAGGTTTTTTCTCTTCTTCAGAAACTGCAAGTTTTTCCTCTGCTTTCTCTATTTCTTCTATTATTACTTTTTCTGGTTTTTCTACTTCCTTTGTCATTGGTTCCTTCTCCTCACGTTTTTTGTCTTCTTGAGAAACAGCAGGTACTTCCTCCTCTTTATCTGTTTCTTCAGTTATTAATTTTTCTGGTTTTTCTACCTCCTTTGTGATTGGTTCTTTCTCCTCAGGTTTTTTCTCTTCTTCATGAACAGCAGGTATTTCCTCTGCTTTCTCTATTTCTTCTGTTATTAATTTTTCTGGTTTTTCTATTTCCTTTTTCATTGGTTCTTTCTCCTCAGGTTTTTTCTCTTCTTCAGAACAACAGGTTTTTCCTCTGCTTTCTCTATGTCTTCTGTTATTACTTTTTCTGGTTTTTCAACCACCTTTGCTACTGCTTCTTTCTCATGTTTTTTCTCTTCTTCAGAAACAGCAAGTTTTTCCTCTGCTTTCTCTATTTCTTCAGTTATTAATTTTTCTAGTTTTTCTTCCTCCTTGACTATTGGTTCTTTCTCTTTTTCAGGAACAACAAGTTTTTCCTCTGCTTTCTCTACTTCTTCTGTTATAAATGCTTCTGGTTTTTCAACCACCTTTGCTACTGATTCTTTCTCCTCAGGTTTTTTCTCTTCTTCAGAAACTGCAAGTTTTTCCTCTTCTCTCTCTATTTCTTCTATTATTACTTTTTCTGGTTTTTCTACTTCCTTTGTCATTGGTTCCTTCTCCTCACGTTTTTTCTCTTCTTGAGAAACAGCAGGTACTTCCTCCTCTTTATCTGTTTCTTCAGTTATTAATTTTTCTGGTTTTTCTACCTCCTTTGTGATTGGTTCTTTCTCCTCAGGTTTTTTCTCTTCTTCATGAACAGCAGGTATTTCCTCTGCTTTCTCTATGTCTTCTGTTATTACTTTTTCTGGTTTTTCAACCACCTTTGCTACTGCTTCTTTCTCATGTTTTTTCTCTTCTTCAGAAACAGCAAGTTTTTCCTCTGCTTTCTCTATTTCTTCAGTTATTAATTTTTCTAGTTTTTCTTCTTCCTTGACTATTGCTTCTTTCTCTTTTTCAGGAACAACAGGTTTTTCCTCTGCTTTCTCTATGTCTTCTGTTATTAATTTTTCTGGTTTTTCAACCACCTTTGCTACTGCTTCTTTCTCATGCTTTTTCTCTTCTTCAGAAACAGCAAGTTTTTCCTCTGCTTTCTCTATTTCTTCAGTTATTAATTTTTCTAGTTTTTCTTCCTCCTTGACTATTGGTTCTTTCTCTTTTTCAGGAACAACAAGTTTTTCCTCTGCTTTCTCTACTTCTTCTGTTATAAATGCTTCTGGTTTTTCAACCACCTTTGCTACTGATTCTTTCTCCTCAGGTTTTTTCTCTTCTTCAGAAACTGCAAGTTTTTCCTCTTCTTTCTCTATTTCTTCTATTATTACTTTTTCTGGTTTTTCTACTTCCTTTGTCATTGGTTCCTTCTCCTCACGTTTTTTCTCTTCTTGAGAAACAGCAGGTACTTCCTCCTCTTTATCTGTTTCTTCAGTTATTAATTTTTCTGGTTTTTCTACCTCCTTTGTGATTGGTTCTTTCTCCTCAGGTTTTTTCTCTTCTTCATGAACAGCAGGTATTTCCTCTGCTTTCTCTATTTCTTCTGTTATTTTTTTTCTGGTTTTCAACCACCTTTTACTGCTTCTTTCTCATGTTTTTTCTCTTCTTCAGAAACAGCAAGTTTTTCCTCTGCTTTCTCTATTTCTTCAGTTATTAATTTTTCTAGTTTTTCTTCTTCCTTGACTATTGCTTCTTTCTCTTTTTCAGGAACAACAGGTTTTTCCTCTGCTTTCTCTATGTCTTCTGTTATTAATTTTTCTGGTTTTTCAACCACCTTTGCTACTGCTTCTTTCTCATGTTTTTTCTCTTCTTCAGAAACAGCAAGTTTTTCCTCTGCTTTCTCTATTTCTTCAGTTATTAATTTTTCTAGTTTTTCTTCCTCCTTGACTATTGGTTCTTTCTCTTTTTCAGGAACAACAAGTTTTTCCTCTGCTTTCTCTACTTCTTCTGTTATAAATGCTTCTGGTTTTTCAACCACCTTTGCTACTGATTCTTTCTCCTCAGGTTTTTTCTCTTCTTCAAAAACTGCAAGTTTTTCCTCTGCTTTCTCTGTTTCTTCTGTTATTAATTTTTCTGGTTTTTCTACCTCCTTTGTCATTGGTTCTTTCTCCTCAGGTTTTTTCTCTTCTTCATGAACAGCAGGTATTTCCTCTGCTTTCTCTATTTCTTCTGTTATTAATTTTCTGGTTTTCTACCACCTTTTCATTGGTTCTTTCTCCTGTTTTCTCTTTTCAGAAACAACACGTTTTCCTCTGCTTTCTCTATGTCTTCTGTTATTAATTTTCTGGTTTTTCAACCACCTTTGCTACTGCTTCTTTCTCATCTTTTTTCTCTTCTTCAGAAACAGCAAGTTTTTCCTCTGCTTTCTCTATTTCTTCAGTTATTCCTCTGCTTTTTCTATTTCTTCAGTTATTTTTTCTTCCTCCTTGACTATTGGTTCTTTCTCTTTTTCAGGAACAACAAGTTTTTCCTCTGCTTTCTCTACTTCTTCTGTTATAAATGCTTCTGGTTTTTCAACCACCTTTGCTACTGATTCTTTCTCCTCAGGTTTTTTCTCTTCTTCAAAAACTGCAAGTTTTTCCTCTGCTTTCTCTATTTCTTCTATTATTAATTTTTCTGGTTTTTCTACTTCCTTTGTCATTGGTTCCTTCTCCTCACGTTTTTTCTCTTCTTGAGAAACAGCAGGTACTTCCTCCTCTTTATCTGTTTCTTCAGTTATTAATTTTTCTGGTTTTTCTACCTCCTTTGTGATTGGTTCTTTCTCCTCAGGTTTTTTCTCTTCTTCATGAACAGCAGGTATTTCCTCTGCTTTCTCTATTTCTTCTGTTATTAATTTTTCTGGTTTTTCTATCTCCTTTGTCATTGGTTCCTTCTCTTCAAGTTTTTTCTCTTTTTCAGGAAAAGCAAGTTTTTCCTTTGCTTTCTCAATTTCTTCAGTTATTAATTTTTCTGGTTTTTCAACCACCTTTGCTACTGCTTCCTTCTCCTCAGGTTTTTTCTCTTTTTCAGAAACAGCAGCTATTTCCTCTGCTTTCTCAATTTCTTCAGTTTTTAATTTTTCTGGTTTTTCTACCTCCTTTGTAATTGGTTTTTTCTCTTCAGATATTTTCTCTTCTTCAGAAACAGCAGGTATTTCCTCTGTTTTCTCTATTTCTTCAGTTATTAATTCTTCTGTTTTTTCTACCTCCATCACTGGTTCTCTCTCATCAAGTTTTTTTTCTTCTCTTGTAACAGCAATTTTTTCTTCTTCTTTCTCTTCCTTTTCAGTTATTAATTTTTCTGGTTTTTCTACCTCCTTTGTTATTGATTCTTTATCTTCATGTTTTTTCTCTTTTTCAGGAAAAGCAAGTTTTTTCTCTGCTTTCTCTATTTCTTCAGTTATTAATTTTTCTGTTTTTTCTTTCTCCTTTGTCATTGGTTTTTTTTCCTCAGGTTTTTTCTCTTCTTCAGAAACAGCAGGTATTTCCTCTGCTTTCTCTATTTCTTCAGTTATTAATTTTTCTTGTTTTTCTACCTCCTTAACTATTGGTTCTTTCTCTTTTTCAGGAACAAGAGGTTTTTCCTCTTCTTTCTCTACTTCTTCCGTTATAAATGCTTCTGGTTTTTCAACCACCTTTGCTACTGCTTCCTTCTCCTCAGGTTTTTTCTCTTCTTCAGAAACAGCAGCTATTTCCTCTGCTTTCTCAATTTCTTCAGTTATTAATTTTTCTGGTTTTTCTACCTCCTTTGTAATTGTTTTTTTCTCTTCAGTTATTTTCTCGTCTTCATGAACAGCAGTTATTTCCTCTGCTTTCTCTATTTCTTCTGTTATTAATTTTTCTGGTTTTTCTATCTCCTTTGTCATTGGTTCCTTCTCTTCAACCACCTTTGCTACTGCTTCCTTCTCCTTTTTCTCTTTTCAGGAAAAGCAAGTTTTTCCTTTGCTTTCTCAATTTCTTCAGTTATTAATTTTTCTGGTTTTTCAACCACCTTTGCTACTGCTTCCTTCTCCTCAGGTTTTTTCTCTTCTTCAGAAACAGCAGCTATTTCCTCTGCTTTCTCAATTTCTTCTGTTATTAATTTTTCTGTTTTTTCTTCCTTCTTTGTCATTAGTTCTTTTTCCTCAGGTTTTTTCTCTTTTTCAGGAACAGCAGGTATTTCCTCTGCTTTCTTAATTTCTTCAGTTATTAATTTTTGTGGTTTTTCTACCTCCTTGGCTATTAGTTCTTTCTCTTTTTGAGAAACAGCAGGTTTTTTCCCTGTTTTCTCTATTTCTTCAGTTATTAATTTTTCTTGTTTTTCTACCTCCATCACTGGTTCTCTCTCCTCAGGTTCTTTCTTTTCTTTTGTAACAGCAATTTTTTCTTCTTCTTTCTCTTCCTTTTCAGTTATTAATTTTTCTGGTTTTTCTTCCTCCTCTGCCATTGGTTTTTTCTCTTTTTCAGGAACAGCAGGTTTTTCCTCTGCTTTCTCTATTTCTTCAGTTATTAATTTTTCTGGTTTTTCTACTTCCTTGGCTATTTGTTCTCTCTCCTCAGGGCCTTTTTCTTCTTTAGAAACAGGAATTATTTCCTGTGCTTTTTCTGCTTCTTCTGTGGTAATAGTTATTTTTTCCATTTTTTCTAGTTCCTTACTTAGTGGTATTTTTTCAGATGTTTCCTGCTCACCCTTGACAACAGGGACTGATTCCTTTTTCAACTTTTCTTTCAGAGCAGCTGCTTTTTGCTGGGTCCTTTCTAATCTTTTAGTTACTAGTGATGGTCTGATTTGTTCTTGTTTAGCATCTGCTGTTTTTTTTGTTTCTTTAAGTTTTTTAGATAGAGCTGTAGATTTTGGGGAAGGAGTAACTTTTCCTTCTCTTTCTACTTTTTTTGGTGGCTTCTGACCTTTGATTTGAATAGGTCTTGTCTTTGATATATGCTTTGGTGATGCAGCTGGAGATCTCCTTTTGCTTTCTTTTGGAGCTACTGGTTTAGTTGGGGTTGATGGTCGCTTTGTTTTGCGTTCTAATTCGGTATGTTTTTGTAACATTCTCTTTTCTGCACTTTTATCAGAAACAGTTTCCTTATCCTTCTTCTCTGGAGATTTAGGAGAGATGGTTACTCTTTCAATTTCTATTTCTTTTTCTGCAACTTTACCTGATGGTATAATGGCATGAGGTTCTCGCCTTCTTGCCATGTGTTTCTTTGGTGGAGATTTTTCATATTTGGATTCTATTTCCTTGGAGGAAACTTTAGCTTGTTCAATAGATTTTCTTTCCATGGGTTTCTGTGTTATAGATACATCTTTTTTGGCAGGTGTTGTTTGGTCAACTTTTGGCACTGGTTTCTTTGTAGGTGATTCAGGTGTCGTTATTGCTTGTTTAGGAAGAACTTTTGCAATAGGTTTTTCGGTATCTTTTGCTAATTTTGATTTGTCTGTTTTTTTAAGAAGTGATTGACAACATTTTGGCTGTTTCAGTAACTCTAAGTGCTTAACCTTCTCTAAGCCTTCAAATAATCTTTCCTGAGGAGCACTTCCTGGAAAGAGCATTCGAGTAATGGTATCATTAGGGTCTGCTGGTTTCCAAATAATGAGTGCACAGATTGACGTAAGATCTGAAAGAGGAACAGGAATTTTTTCCTCTGATTTTAAACTCACCTTAAGAGTGCTGAAATTGTCTTTTCTTGATGACCACTGATGAAGAAATTCTTTGACCTCACGGCTATCTTTCGAAGGATTTAAAAAATACATTTCTAAAGTTCCATGACCAACTTTCTGATACAAAATTAAAGGTTCTATTGGGCATTCTTGAAAGCACAGATGAGGTTTCAAATCCAATGCATTCAGGTTTTCAATAAACAAATGCCCTTCTTGTATAACGTTGACAACAAGTTCATCTTTGTCTTTTTCATTTTCATCAATAGAAGGTTCTTTTCCATTTATTACATTAGAGAATACATATCCAATATTTGGACACACTTTTCCAAGAGTTTTTCTTTTTATTAATGATGTAATTCCACTTAGATTACTTTCACTGAAACGTGTAGCCATAACAGCATCAATCCTATCAATATGACGAAGAAATTCCCAAAAACAGGGTTTGCGTTCAAAACCTCCATCCATTAACATCACAAAACCACTTACGCCAACCAAAGCACAATCACCATCACCACCTGGGAATACATATAAAGTTGGGCGATTGAATCGAATATTTCCAACAATTGAAGATGGCTCCATTATTTTATCCAAGGGGCTGCTGGGAATAACTTTCTTAAGAAATTCTAATAAGACAGGAGCCCCTGGAACAGAAGCAGATTTGTCAGTTGGGTTTATTAAGATTTTGGCCAAGTTACCTATGTTACTCTCTACAATTCCCTTGTTTGTCCAGTCACCATCAGAGAAACAATGCAAGTGAATCGAGTATCCTGGATAGATCTTTAAGATTCGTTGAACATCGGCATCATAGAAGGCATCAACAAATTCATCAAAACTAAAAGTTCCATCTTGAAGGATCCAGGATCCAGATCCAGAATAGGAATACCCACTGTGAATTAAATGTTTGTGACCTGTGTGTGATACTAACAGGTTCTTCAGGCACTGTTTGAGTGTGTTTTTCTTTGGATTAAAAAGAACTTCTACAGCAAGAGATTCCGTTGAGTGTTGAAAAATTAACTCTGCAAAAACAAAAACAAATAAAAATTATATTTTGGGCTATCAATAGATTCCTTGTATAAGATGATGTACATATTGGTAATTTAATATTTAAACATTAGGAAAACAATAATTTTATATATGTATGAATATGAGAAAAAAAATTAATAATTAATTTAAAATAATCTGACATTCGGTCATTCATGATACAAATTAAATGTTTAACTAATATGGTATGTATACATGTTTAGTTGTTGGATATAATAATATTGGGACTTTCTACAGATACATATAATGTACCAAACTGTATAATTCTAATGACAGTGTGTCTAGCCTCGACTGTTTTTAAAGAAAGAAAAAACTGCATAATTTGCGATTATGATTAAAGATACAAAGCTGACCCATTAAGTTTTATCCAATTAAAATATATAAATGTCATTATAGGTTTACTGTTTGTTCCTGGGTAATTCCAGGAATTCCATTAAAATATTTCCTGAAATCCTGTTTTAATCACTTCTTTACACAGCATTAAACACCTTTGTTCTTAGGCCGATCTTCAAAATACACCTTTACATGAGAAGTAAGCATTTCGTACCATGCTGTTGCTTGTCAGCTATATCTGTGTTTCTTACAGCATCTTCAACGTCTTTAAGGTCAGACCTTGTAGAGGCAACATCCCACGAGAGTAGGCCTAGATTACAAAAAAGTTGTGTTACTACCTGAATTTTTCTGAAAGTTACGTTTGAAAGCTTTTAATCTATTTTTTTTTCTTCATTCTTTCAACTTCAAAAAATATTTTAGGTATAACACTGGAATTAGATAAGAAAAAGCATGCAACAGAAAGGCAGACTGTCGCATACGCAGAAAATAACTAAATCACAACTGATACCTTCAGCCATTAAATTTTTAATCAGTTTCATTCAGGTAATATATGCGTTAAAATACCAAACGAATACTTATAATATAATTAACACTTATTCATCACTTAAACTTTTTAAATTCTGGCTTTATAATAACAGTACTAGTAGGACTATTTGTAGTCTAATTTAACAAACGCGTAGCTGAAATCCTACTTGGTAAGTTTTATTTTGCTTTTGTCTACAATTCACAGTTTAAAATTTCTGAATTAAATAAAGAAAAAACAGTGGCGGCGCCATGGGGCTTGAGCTCCCTAAATGAGCCAAACCCCTCAGCCCCCCCAATATATATATTCATAAAATATGGAAAACAATCGTCGTTGTTGCTTAACAATTAACATTAAAGAGACAAAGACCTGTAGAACTCAACGTCTTCATTAAGACGGAAGTACGTGTCATGCATCCCATAGCAACGTACTGAATACACTGAAACTCATGCGCTGTATTGTCGCTCCCTGTGTAATGCCATTCTATCTTGAGCTTTGACGAAGATTAGATAACCACGTTGATTTCAAGTTACAATAGATCATCAGGGATTTTACTTGATGAACCAAAGGTTTCACAGGTATTTACCCATTAATTTCATTTATCTTTTTATTGAAAAGTAAAACATAGCATCCATGTATAAGTGTATTGTGTACAGGTCCAAACTATGAAGCATTTAGCCGGTGTTGTGTCCTCTGTGAAATCATTTTGCATTGCGTATCAGCCATCCAAAATTGTACTGATGATTGTGACATACACTATAAAATTGTGGCTTACAATCCAATTAATGTTATACTTATGATTAGATAATAACCTTACATGTTAACTGACCAAATAATATTTCTAAGCAATTCTAGAATGAATTTTGAAATTGTCATTGGGCTATTTAGAAGTGCCTATTTTAATGTAATGTAGTAGTTACATTATTGTAACAGGTGCTTGTCACACTTACGATAATAAGAACAATATCACAATCACAATTTGGCCTGTATGAATAATATGAACTTATGAAGAAACCGGCCTTTCTGTGAAGGTCAACTGCAATTTAGACATTTTGTTTTGGTGCTACTATGACCATTCAATATCCAGACCGCGGGTTTGTTTTGTTCGAGCACGCGATTCCCGCCTCGAACGCCTTAAGCGTATGATCACCGAGCCGCTGACCATGGTGTACGCTTTGCGTACGGCTAACGATCGGCTCAGCCCGATCGAGATCCAGATGCCAGCCGCACGCCCCCCGCTCACTCCCATTAGCTGCCCACAGTTTTACAACATGCCCTATCAAAGCTGTGTTTGTGTTCCCTAATTATCCCTGTAATTTTACAATATCACTACCCTCTAATTAAGTACTTGTGCTATATGGTTAAAGATAAACACTTTCTCTAACAGTATTTTACGGATATGTTCTGGATGCCTGGAGACACACCTTCTATGCCATCATAGACAGGATGCTCAATGAGCTGAATAGAAAATTCTCCTCTGATGCCTGCAGTGTTTTGATGGGTACAACCCATTGAACCCCAAACACTCCACATTTCTGCACAAGCAAGCACTCTTAGGAATGGCAGCAAACTATGGTGTGGCAGAGACTAACCTCGCAGTGGAGGTCCACCAGTTGAACCAACTAATTGCCAGGAAGAAAGACAAGGGGCAGGAAGTATCCACACCATTGGAGCTTACAACCATGCTGGAGCCATACAAGCATGCCTTCATGGATCTCCACAAACTTGTATGCATCGCTGTGACCCTGCCTGTCACTTCAGCTGCCTGTGAGAGAAGTTTCTCATGTCTGAAGCTTCTCAAGACATACTTGCGCAACAGCAGTGGTAACAACTGCAGCAGCAACCTTATGTCATATCAGTAAACTCCAGGAGGACAAAACAACTCGATATTGATACTGTTATAGATACATTTGCTGCCAATCACCAGAATAGGTGCATTGTTTTGAAGTAATATTGACTATAAACACAACATGATGAAAGACAGTTAGCCTGATAGTGACCTTACTTTTCCTCAGAGTGTATTAACTTCTCATGAGATAATTCGTTTCTGCTATGTAAACTATGTCTTTATGTTATATTTCTTTTGATTTATAGCTTTACTCTTAATGGTATATTAAATGTTCAATCTAAACTAATCTTGATTTTCTTTATTATTATGTATTACCTTGGGTGGAATTTAGGTGAGCTTCCTCTTTTACATATACGCATATTTTCATAAACAGATTATTTCTAATTTGTAATAATGAATTATTAATCAGAGTATGAGTTTCCAATAAAAATTGCATTAAAAACGCAGTTCAAAATAGTACACCTTTCTGAAATGTACCTTGGTATTTACATTATTATAATTTACCATTTATACTTCATATTGATGGTATTTTGGGAAGCCTCTCCACAGTTTACCTCAGCCCCCCCCCAACGAAAATATCCTTGCGCCGCCATTGCAAGAAACCGTTCTAACAAATAAATATGAATACTAAGTATTCAACATCAGGATCATAGTTGGTTTAAGAACAGTCAAGTTATAGTTTTATTACTAAACGAAGATGAATTGTGTAGAGAATTACAAAAAAAAAAAGAATCTGAGAGCGTTCTCGACGGAGTGACAAAGAGAATAACCTGCTTATAATTTGTGATGTGATCACTCATGCCAGTTTATGTTTGAGTACTAATAGAATTTTTGACATTATTTGATAAAAATCTTTAAGTGTGTTAACCAATAAAACATATTGCTTGCGTAGTAGCTATTTATACACAGCATAGATTCAGCAGTGATTATATAAATACTATTCATTACTCCCCATAAAATACCTCCAATGAGCAACTTTCCCAGTGTACACCAATTTCAGGTTTTTCATGAAAAATAATCAAATCTAGTTAACAGTTTTATGTCAAGCATTCATTATCTCACTTTATGTTGGGAAATAAGACAAAAAGAATATTATGAAATATTTCTTTACAGGAAGTAAAGGGAGGTCATAACAAGTAACAAAGCTTTCAAAATGTATACACGTATGTTCTCCTTTAATCGTTCTGGCACGTACACCCCTTACTTTTCCTTCCTATTTGTTTCACAATCCTTTCTGGATTAGGTCGTCAAAGACAAAAACAACAACAGTGTATGCCATATGATCTGAGACCCTTTTTTACTTCATTGGTGAGAAAATACCTATACACAAACACACATAAAAGTACCAGAGACAATTATACAAACGGTGAGTAATAAGAATCACTTACTTTGTAAATACTACTCTTGATTATATCAAAATAAACTGTATCAGAGTACAATCATATGACAATAGTTTACACTATACCTGGTTTTCATACAGCCAAGCCACTTACTTCCACACCATTATAAGGCATAGAAAAGTGCAGGAAAGCTTACTATGCCCAGTAGTAGTAGTAATGTAAATGTTATATCTCCCAGAATTGAAATACTGTATGAAAATGTTGAAATTATTTTTTTGTTTGGTCTAGGATACTCTATTATAAAGCTTACGCAAGGCATCACGTTACAGTAGGATCAGTATGTAAGACGCTGAAGAGAGCATGTGAAACTGGAACAGTTAATAACGGAAGCGGACGAGAAAGAAAACCGAATTTCTCCAAAAGAGGTATTACGTATGTCAAAGCAAGTTCTTGACGAAGTAGACAACAGTTGAGTCGACAACCTTGCTGAAAATACAGTGTCAGCGTTGCCTCAAGAGCAATAAATACGAAATCCATTGCTGAAAAAAAGGTAAAACAAATGAAAAGGTCGAATGAGAAAATTTCAAACTGTTGAACAACAATTAACGTCAATTGACGGCAGAGAGAAAAACAGCATCAAAGTAAATGGGCAAAATGTATGGTGGAAATCATAAAAAGTTTGGAGTTGCATCTCAGCCAATGATGTTAGTGATCTACACAAAACTGATGGCACCCTGACTGCCGACAAGTATATGTAGGTTCTCGTTCGTGACATTTTGACGATAAAGAGGTCGACGAATCACAACCACGGCTTGTTTTCCACAAAATCTTAATATGAAAATTCTTCAGTCTGTATGAACTTGTGTAAAAAACTGAATGGAGGTTAATACAAGGCAGTTGGAATAATATTCAACAAAACGAGGTGTTATGCCCAGTATAAAACAAAGATGTAGCAAAGAAATATTGTTTTCTATAATTCCCTCGTTTTTATTCAGATATTTTGTATTAATTTAACCATACACATTTTATTACTTCTTACTTCTAACTCCAAATTTTGTATTGTTTCTATTACTATATATGAAAATAACTATATGTACTGAGCTACAGTTTCTCCAAAAGGGTGCCGAAAGCCGCCTGGAAAGGTCACCTGTTTTAACCACTCGCACCACTTAACAGTAGTGTATTGTCTGTCAGCCAGTCAGTACACACTAAAATGGCGTGATATAAAGGATGCTTAACGTTGCAATTCGTACTTTCGCAACGTCAGTAAAATGTGTGCATGCCATGTCATGAGAAGAATTATGCACTCCGTAGCCTATAACACACAGTGTGTCTAACGTATAGATACAAGGGTTATTGACGTCAGTTTTCAGAAGAAACTTGCAGTAAAACACAAAATGTTTCTAACGTATACATACAAAGATTACTAATGTTAGTTAAAAGAAGAAACATACAGTAAAACACATAAAGTTCCTAGTGGTAGATCCAAGGCGAATAGATGTTCAGAAAATCAGTTGTGAATGTTTCTCATGTAGAATGGCCAGTACACAGATCAATAAGTTCTAGTGAAGAGAATATATTTTTAATTTTATGTCGTATTCATTCTTATTGCTACAATAAAAAAAACGAACTTGTTAATTTAGACGTTATTGTCAAACCTGGTCTCTGATCTTGAACTAACAGACTAGGTGGAAGGCTGTTAGCTAACAGCATCCACCGCTAACTCTTTCTGACCGAACAGAGAAAGAGTTACAATCTACGAATCCTAGTCAGTAGGTCTTATCCGGCAGTCATTTAGACAAACCACACAATATGTATTTACTACATAGACATGAAAAACTAGAATTATACATCTTACTGTTTGGTGCATATGACGCTAGGATGTGTTGTGTGTTTTTATAGCAAAGCCACATGGGGCTATCTGCTGTGACCACCGAGCGGAATTGAACCCCTGATTTTAGCGTTGTAAATCCGAAGACTTGCCATGTGACACTAGAAATAACACTTACACCGAACATTTGTTAATATATATTATACTATAAAACATATGAATTATTACTCCCCCCCTCTTTTACCTGGATGCATTAAAACGGCAAATTACTTTTTAGATTATTTCGAAATAATTTTTCTTGCTACAGGTTCTACCACAGAGACACCTCCTCCTTCTAGTTTTATATTTCCTGCCTTCATGTAAACAATGCAAGGCAAAAACATAATTATAGGAAATAACTCATTACACACGTTTATATAGGTCGATGGAACACAAAATATTGAGTAGAAATAGTTTCCAAGTTTGGTATTTCGGTAAGCGAGCATTGAAATGCAAGTCTTATTATGAGATAATCACCAAAATATTTCTCGAATAAAAAAAAAAAGTAAAATAACTTAGAGCGATAAACCATGTACACTGCAAACACTGTTTGATATCGTATTGAGTAACAATAGCTAAAAATTGCCAGAATGGTCATTGTTTTTGGGAAAAAAAGTAACAATAGCTACAACCTTCAAATTGTCAAAATTATTATTGTTGTGCAAAAAAAAGCTACAGCATATTACAGCTAACTGAAACCGGTTCGCACGTTCTATTGAAATATTTTCAAACTTAATTTGCGTGTACAACACATCATGATAACAGACTTCAAATAATGAATACGCATGCACACGTGCCACAACTATACTTTTATTTTCAGCTGGAAGTTGTTCTTTCAGGCCCGGCATGGGTGGGTTAAGGCGTTCGACTCGTAATCCGAGGGTCCCGGGTTCGAATCACCGTCGCACCAAACATACTTGCCCTTTCAGCCGTGGGGGGTGTTATAATGTAACGGTCCTTCCGCTATTCGTTGGTAAAAGAGTAGCCTAAGAGTTGGCGGTGGGTGGTGATGACTAGCTGCCTTCCCTCTAGCCTTACACTGCTAAATTAGGGACGGCTAGCGCAGATAGCCCTCGTGCAGTTTTGCGCGAAAATAAAAAACAAACAAAACTTGTTCTTTAGCTTTACACTGCTAACGGAATAATTTGAAATGCTAGAAATATTTACAGTCACGTGACAAGAGCTTTGTACTGACTAGATTTGTAAAATTCCTTCAAGCCTGATTTGGTGACTAAAAGGGTAATTGATTGATTTTTTAATGAAATTTTTATGAGGCGAGACTGTTTATTAATTGATCTGGAGCCAAAAATGTAAAAAAAAAAATCGAAGAATGGTCTCTTCAATATTCTCCACCAGAGTATCAGAGCGTTTAGGATAAGAACGGATCGTGAGACTCAACACGAAACCCATCAGAAACAATGCCCTCATCTGCAAATTAAAGGGAATAGCTATGAAACAAAACCTTTCGACCCAAAAGACCACTGAGAAAAAGCAGTAATATATTTTGATATCACTGACAAAAAATAACAACAAAGAAACGAACAAGGATTGGAATGTGACAAAGGTCCATGTGCACTGAGACTCTGCTCAAAACCAACGGCTATATTCAGGAGAAATTCTAACGAGAAATGTGAATCACGTAGTCCCATTCAAACACATATTTGAAACTTTAATGGACTTTGTGCCTTTGGCGTGTTTAAAGTGTGTTTGCATGGATGTCATAGATTAAAGCCATTAGCGAGTGCACGAAAAGCAGCTAAGAGGAAAGGGAAAATAACTAACTTGATATTACTATTCTTGAAAAAAAGTAGTTGAGAGTTGCAGATAGAGCATGATAACTAGGGAAAATACCATCTTAATCTTTATTTCCGAAAGGTTTAAATTGTGACAAGTATCCTACTTAACATTATATTTTGGCTATGATATACTTATTTCATAATACATTATACCGACGCAAGCATGGAAGGAAGTGCTCACGGTTCCGTTGAAGTTTCTATAGTAAGCGGATCATAGAAAATTAAATGTAAATATCACACACATTTGATATATAATTTCTCTTGAAATAATTGTTCTTCCCCAACGGTTCAGCAATAAATCTGCAGGGTCATTACGTTTTCTGCTTAATAACAAATAACTTTTTAAAGATTTTTCATGTATTCAATTAAACATACGTGATTGTTAACTTTTGAACTTACACTCCATACACAAAAGCGAAGTTGTATGTTTTTCTGTCCGCTGTCTCCTCGCACAGTATTTCACCAATCACTACCAGACTTGTCATGGTGACTTCCAGTAATAACATGAAGGTTCAAAATTCCCACTAACTTTTGGCTTTTAATTCAGTTTGTTTCTTAATGGTAAAAGTAAACGACCTTATAACAACAAAATGTTGTGTTAATTTAAACAGATACTCAGCGTTTCGCTTTACATCTTCAGGAGCGTTCACTGAAACACAAAACGAACTATTTTAGATAACGCTTTTGAAAAACTAAAGCTTAACGTTGAATGTCTAGTTAAATAAAATTAACATTTTGGTGTTATAAGGTCGTTTATTTCTAATATTGGCATGTCTTCTATACACCAATACGCACTACAGAAATTAACTAATAAGTCTCAGTTTTCTTGACAGGCTCATTTTGGTAATTGTCGCTTAGCAACAAAAGTATCACAATATTGTTGTTAGGCCAACAATGTTGTTCACGTTGAACACATAACACACATGTTAATTTGTGATCAGTTTTTGTTTTGTATATTTTTATTAATTTCTGTGATATAAAACGGTTGAATTCAGAAACTTAATCTGAAGGTAATGCTGGAAAGTTTCCAGTCAGTCAGAGAACTACACAACTATTCCAGACAAATGAGGTAACTTGGTTAAGGATGTCGAAGAGTTAAAAAAACAAACAGGCGTTTCCTAATATTTGTCAAACTTATTAACTGTGTGAAAGAGCAGTTCTTGAACATCTAAATTATATTGTTCGTGGCATACAAAATAAGTAATTATTACAAAATGTTACCCCACAGGAATTCGCCTCAGTTGTCAGTGTTCCAGTTGATGCTGTAAATAACTCAACTGAACTCCTAAATTATATAGAACCACCAGGTGTGCCAAGACATAATCTTAAATCAAAGGCTGGTTCACCAATAAAGTTATTGAGAAATCTTAACTCTCCAAAATTGTGTAATGTCACAAGTTTAGTTGTTAAGACTTTACTTCCCCTTGCTGTAGGACCAATAATTACAACTAATCATGTCAAAAGTGAAGATGTTTTCATTTCGAAAATTCCTTTGCTACATTCTTTATATTTAGAAGGCTTAAATTCCCAGTTACAATTTGTTTTGCAATGTTATTAATATGGTACAAAGCCAATGTTTTAAGGTTGCTAGATTGTTCCTAAAGCAGCCTTGCTTTCTACGTGTCCAATGGTTGGGTCTCATTAAAACCTGTTTATATTGTCAGAAGAAGGAACAACAGACAACGTGGTATTTCAAGAAACTTTAATATAGATTGGGTAATTTTTGTTTTGAAAAATCAAAGGTTTTGATAAAAATTAAAATGTTTTGAAAATTATTTTTTAATAAGTGTTCTTAAAATAAATTTCACTGTTTTTAAATACCTGCTTCAAGTAATTTGAAGATTTTCGCATGGAATGGATAATTAAGCTGATATATCTCTCAGTTTTGTATTCTGCGTTTCATTCAAAATGTCTCATACTACACATTTCTTGTCTTGTTTGCTAGAAACGATAAGCTAACTTTACATATATTCATGTGGAAAACGGTACATACACATGTGATGTAGGAGAGTAGATGTAACAGACTATATTTTGATGTCTCTCAAACAGTTTTCTATATAAACAGACCATACAGGCTAGTGGAAGTAGTACCACTCGGAGTATGTGTACTGTATTACCTGACAGAAGACCTAGTGTGTGTCCGTAAAGTTAGCTAATAAGGATCGTGAAATACGAGAAACAGATGCGAATCCAACTCCGAACGACAGACGTTTTCTGACGTAACTGATTCTCAGGTTTACAGAGTATAGTTGGTATAAAACATGGAAGTACATTAGAAAATTCTCTAATTAAAATATGCCCTCCCTGAGGTCACAGCGATATGTCTGCGAACTTACAAAGTTAGGATCCGAGTTTAGATATCGTGGTGAGCAGAGCATAAATAGCTCATTGTGTAACTCTGTGCTTAATTATAAACAAACAAGTTTTTTTTTTGTTTTGTTTTTGAATTTCTCACAAAGCTACTCGAGGGCTATCTGTGCTAGCCGTCCCTAATTTAGTAGTGTAAGACTAGAGGGAAGGCAGCTAGTCATCGCCACCCACCGCCAACTCTTGGGCTACTCTTTTACCAACGAATAGTGGGATTGACCGTCACATTATAACGCCCCCACGGCTGAAAGGGCGAGCATGTTTGGCGCGACGGGGATGCGAACCCGCGACCCTCAGATTACGAGTCGCACGCCTTAACACGCTTGGCCATGCCGGGCCCAACAAACAAACAAATATTAAAATACATTATAATATTTTTCAATGGTAGGAAGTGCTCAAGGTTCTTTTTAAGTTTATGAAGTAAGCGGATCATAGATAATTAAATGTAAATATCTCACACAGTTGATCTTAAAATTTTACCATTCTACAGTGGCTCAGCAGTAAATATGCAGGCTCAACACACTATGAATCGGGTTTCGATAGCCAATCGTGTAGCTTTATGCTTAAGAATAACTAACTTTTTTAAAGATCTTTAATAAATTAAATTATATATATGTATGTGATTACTAACTTTTGAACTTGTCGATAAGTACTTTGAGGGCATTAAGTGTACGAAAATAAAATAAGATTACGAAGTCGAGTGGTTACACCCCAACCTCTGCTGCCTTTTACTGTCTATAGCTAGTAAGAACTATGTAAGTTAGGGTACCTTTTTCTATTTAATATATTTTTCTAAGGGTGGACGTTTGGAGAGTGTGTGTGTGTGCTTTCTTGTAGCAAAGCCACATCAGGCTATCTGCTGAGCCCTCCGAGGGAAATCGAACCTCTTATCTTAGAGTTATAAATCCGTAGGCTTACCGCTGTAATAGCGTGGGGCAGGAGGTTTGGAGTTTAATTACTTGAAATGTTAGGGTGGTTTCATTACTACTTGAAATCTAAGAGTAATTACCTTCCCACAACTTGGCTATAGACAGTGAAAGACAGTAGAATATTCGGGTATAAATATTTAGCTTCGTTCCCTTATTTGATTTTCCATGACAGTTGACGAGTTTAGCATCAACGTTTGCATCTTGGGTACTATTACCACACTTTATCCACTATGTTAATAATTTGACAACCTGAACCGAGAACGGTAACGAGAGATATTTAACTTATTATTGTTTTATAGTGATGATTCAATCGCCTATTAACAATTAATGTAATTAATAGTTTGAAAGCTATAAATGTGTGTGTATAATAGTTACATGCATACACATATACACTGCTGGCTAAAATATTAAGGCCAATGAACATAAAGAAAAAATATGCATTTTGCGTTGTTAGACTCAACTACTTATTTGAGTAAAGCTTCGAAAAATGAAAATAAGAAAATAAAAAATAAAAAAACTTTTTTAGCATTTAATAGGGAAAATGTGAACACTATGAAATTAGCCTAAATACTAGCTGATCAAAAGTTTAAGACCATACTGAAACAAAGCGTTAATCGGTAAACACGTAACGAAATTTAGTCATTTGTGTTCCAAAGTTAGCGTTGTCAACATCTCCCACTGACATCTTCTGTGTTACATTGGGTAAAAACATGGCAAAGGCTAAAAAGTGGACAGAGTTTAAACGTGGCAGAATTGTTGAGCTGCAAAAGCAAGGTCTCTTTCAACATGCTACCGCTGGTGAGATTAAGCGTAGTAAAATTGCTGTTGCAAATTTTTTAAAAGACGCTGAGGGATACGAAACGAGAATTTCAAGTGGTCGGCCCAAGGAAAGTTCGCCAGCGTTGAGCAGGAGGATTCGACGGGTTGTCCGGCAAGACACCAGCCGATCGTCGAACCAGATTAAGGCCCTTACGGACGCAAGATGCAGCTCAAGAACAATAAGACGGCATCTACGACAGAAAGGCGTTAAAAACCGTAAACGTCTTCAAAGGCCACGCCTCCTTCCAGACCATAAAACAGCTCGGTTAAACTTTGATGAGAAGCACCAAACTTGGGACGTAGAAATGTGGAAGAAGGTTTTGTTCTCTGATGAGAAAAAATTTAACCTGGATGGTCCAGATGGCTTCCAACGTTACTGGCACGATAAGGATATCCCACCGGAGACATTTTCTACGCGACACAGTGGAGGAGGTTACAACATGATCTGGGGTGCTTTTTCCTTCCATGGAACAATGGAGCTTCAGGTTATACAGGGGCGTCAAACAGCAGCTAGGTACATTGACATGTTGGAGAGAGCATCCTTATTGACTGAAGGCCCTTGCTTGTATGGAAATGACTGGATCTTTCAGCAGGACAACGCTGCAAACCACAATGCCTACAGGACAAAGGACTTTTTCATGGCGAATAACGTGATTCTTTTGGACCATCCAGCGTGTTCGCCCAAACTGAACCCCATTGAAAATGTTTGGGGATGGATGACAAGGGAAGTCTATAGAAATGGATGTCGATTCCAAACAGTGCATGATCTTCGTGAAGCCATCTTCACCACTTGGAATAACATTCCAGCCAGCCTTCTGCAAACGCTTACATCGGCCATGCCAAAGCAAAAGTATGCAGTTATTCGCAATGGCGGCCGTGCAACTCACTACTGAGACCTCTTGTTGGGCATTTCCTACCCTGTTTATGACTTCTTTTTGGAATGGTCTTAAACTTTTGACCAGCTAGTATTTAGGCTAATTTCATAGTATTCACATTTTCCCTATTAAATGCTAAAAAGTTTTTTTTTTATTTTCCCTTTTCTTATTTTCATCTTTCGAAGCTCTTCTCGAATAAGTGGTTGAGTCTAACAACGCAAAATGCATATTTTTCTTAATGTTCATTGGCTTAAGATTTTGGTCAGCAGTGTATATACAGACATACACATAATAGATGTATGTGTATAATAGTCACATACAGACAAGTTTGTGTGTTTTTCTTATAGCAAAGCCACATTGATCTACCTAATGTGTCCACAGAGGGGAATTGAACCCCTGATTTTAGTGTTGAGAATCCAAACACTTATCGCTGGCCCAGCGAGGAATTACACACACACACATTACATTTATAGCACCTAATTTTAAACTACTGACCCGATAAGGGGATGAGTCAGTACCATCCTAAAGCATTACTGTTACTCTTGGATTACATTCACAGTTTAAAGTATGGATTGTTACAGAGTTCGCCAGCTCTGATATCCAGAGATCTACCATACGGCCAACCCACGCCCAACGTCCTAGTCTATCATGCAGGTCCTAGTGACCAAGGGATGAACACAAGACTGGAAGACTATAAAGTAGTTTGTCAAAACTGCAGAAAAGTTTTATGGAATTTATTCAACAGGACTACTGATAAGTGTGTTTTAGGATACAAGCCCAAAAGTCATGCCTATCCTTTTGTCGATTTATCCTTAATGTACATTGATTTCGCAAATCAAGATGACTTAAGAGTCCCTCCTGGCTACCGAATCATTTAATAAATTCATATTTCGCCAATTTAATATTGTGGCGTCATCTGGTAGCACTTTTGCAGCTCTTGTCTATTTACTTAGGAAGTTAATTCTTAGTTAGGAGTACGTGACACTAAATCATAACTTGGGAAAATACATTAGTCTCAGTTTATAGAAAAAGGTCACATTGTAAATAATCAAGCAGTATTTTGTTTCTCTCTCTGTTTGTTGTTACAATTCCATGTAACCAGTGACGTTGTTATCCATCACCACGAAAGTAGAGTATTCGTGTATGCGCAATAATAAAGCTGTACATCTTGTTTAAGCTGCAACAATTGCTTACTATGATGTAATATATTTTTCATACATTTTAAAGACTTGGAAATTAAGCATACGAAATGTCACGGATAAACGACGACAAGTTTCATGAAACTTTTAAGTTTGTTTAGAAAAAAGTGTCGCCCGACTTTGTGTATAGATAAAGTGTATTTTAAAGAAATTCTGCTTTCAGAATTCCAGGTTAAGATGCTACTTATTGCGTAGGATATTTAATTTGTGTATTTCAAGTCGAGATGTTTTCTACCACTAAAAGTCACATGCATTCTTTATATTATACTTGTATTAAATATATCTTGAGGCTTTCTTTCTGATAAGAAAACGTTTATTTTTTAATACGTAAGACTTGGTGTATTGTACGTCAAAGAATATGTAATTTCAAGGATTTTCTTTCTTTGATAAATAAGATGATGTATGTTTTTTAAGACGCTCTCCTTCCCTCAGGTGTGATGTATCGTGTATCTGAGAGTCCCTTGTGACAGATTTAAGTTTTTTTCTTTTCGGTTGTGCAAGTCTATTTATCTTTATAATTGGAGAATCTGTTTCTTTAAGCGCATCGAATTTATGTCTGTCTGTGTTAGGGAACTTTTCGTTCTTATGTATTTAGAGTTCTGTTTCTTCAATTACAAAACTATGTTTCCACAGAAACGGGACATTGCGTATATTCCAGTTATGAGGCTTTGTCTCTCTCTTAAAATAAAGGTTTGTCTCATCTCACAAATGTAAATTTGCTTCTTTCCCGGTTTTATTTATCTTGTGGTTGGAGCTTTAAGTATTTCCATATGTAAAGCTTTCTCTATATATATAAAAGAATGATACTTCGCATCTCCCCAGTTATAAGTTTTGTGTCTATACAACATGAGATTATAGATAATTTCGGTATAAATACATAGATATGTTTGGTTTGTGCGACGGTGTATATACGAACGTTTAATTTATGCACAAGTTTAACCAAAGAAAATTAAATTCATGGAATGAGTCTTAAGAATCGAGTCGTTTATATATGCACTAGTTAAAAGAAGAACATGAGTTAGTTTATACAAAAAGTTATGATTTTCAATGACCTGTCGAACAATAACTACTACTGTAAGAACAGAGATGGAGATAAGTTTATTTAAAGCATATTTATATATTATATACTGCAGCCTTGACTTCATATCGTACTCCAAATCATCTGAGAAGCAAGTTGAGTTACAACACGCCTTCTGGAGTCGTGTCCGATACTAATCACTTTTGGAATAAAACACTTACACAAAGTAACAGAATAATATAATTCCAATAAAAAATTAAAATATACCATATATTCTGATGTTTGCCTAGAAATTGACCTGGACCTCTCCTAATGGTTGACGTGATTTCGTCGAGGTATTCATCATTGACATCTGCTGTCGCAACACTAAACGTGAACGGCTGTCTCACCCATGCTGGATATGACTCTCTGGTGGGGAAGTAGTCGTCGAGAGACTTTGCGAGCTCATCTAAGTGCATGGCAATTGCTTGCTTCAATTCCCCGGGTGCAGAAATGTCTCCGATTTCAGACACATCTTCGATCGTACTTACACAGTCATCCAGCAGTGGAAAGTTTGCGAAGTTATCATTCTCTGTTCGTCGTTTCCATAACGGTAGCTTTTTTAAAAAAGCCTTCAGGTTTTCTTCCGCTTCGATGATGTTGATTACACCGCCCTGCATCTGTTGATTGAGATGACTGAGAGCATTGAAGATATCGGCCATTACGCCAAAATGAGAATGAACTCAGTGTTTTCGAAGCAATCTGCATGACAATGTTGGTACTCTCGCAAAAACAGGGCTAATTCCACACGCATGGCAAAAACACGATGCAGCACTATTTCGCACAACGTTCACACATTCCACTGCAATTTGTAATACTTCTGCCAGTTTTGAAGGTAATATTTTCGTTGCCAACGCATGCTTGTGCAGAACACAGTGCTTTACAATGATGTGTTATGCATCGGCTTTCACTAGCGCACCAAAACCAGAGTTTCGTCCCAGCATGCCTGGAGCTCCGTCCGAACAAACTGCAGAAACCATATTCCACGAAAGATCGTTGTCTCTGAAGAAGTCATCCACAAGTTTCTTTACATCGGCTGCCTTAGTTGTTGTTGTAAGAGGCTTACAAAATAAAAAATCTTCTTTTATCTCGTCGTTCTTCACATAGCGCACGAATACAACAAGCTGGCTTAGATTGGAAACGTTGGTGGTCTCGTCGAATTGAAGGCTGAATTTTGTTGGGCTTGAAATCAGATCTGCAACTACTTGAGCCAAGATGTCATCGCTCATGTCATCTATTCTGCTGCTGATGGTGTCATTTGAAAGAGGAATTTGGGATAACTTATTTTCAGCAGTTTTTCCCAGCATGATATTCGCCATCTTCAACGCAGCTGGTTTTACGAGTGCTTCACCAATGGTGTGGTTTGCCCTGCTTTGCGATCAAGTACGCAACTTCGTACAATGCTGTGAGGATCAGTTTGTCGATGGGTACAAAGCCGAGAACAGGCAAAGTAGTCTTTTCATCGAACCTGGCTCTCTTTACCTTGAATTCAGCAAGCGTTGTGTTCTTGTATTTCCTATCTCCATGCAGCTTTAGGAAATGTTCTCTTAGTTTTGCTGGTGCTTGACTAGAGTTGCTCAACTTGGCATTGCAAATCTTGCATTGAGGACACTAACTCCCATCATGTTCCGTTATACACGTGAATCCATATTGTACGTATTCGTTCGACCACTTTCTGTTTTTGCTTGACATAGTTAGTATGAAGGGATTGAAAGATTAGGAAAAAAATCACAAATGACGCACGATTACTACAGTCACAAGTCGACTGCTAAGCGCACGAAGTTCCCTGCAGCACAGATATTAGGCCAAGTGATGTGACGTGTTCAGCCGCAGCCAATGATGGCTAAGTGGAGCACGACGTCACGAATCATACGAGTGGGGTGAACGGGACGGACACACACACAATGTGTGTGTCTTGACCTCCGCCGAACTCCTGAGACTGACTCACCGAACCCCTGGGGTTCGATTGAACCCAGGTTAAGAACCACTGGTTTAAAGTGTTCTATATTTTCACTGCAAGCACGTTATAGAAGTACCAATCAACACTACTATTCGGTGAGTGTTAATGACTAGTAACACTCCCTCTGATCTAGAGCCTGGCATACAAACCACTAGACTACACTCGGCCTGAATAGAGGGAACATAAACTTATAGTATAAGATTGTTAGAACAGATGTAATGACACTCGTAATAGTACATAAAATCAATATTGGAATTTATTAGAACTTTAATAACGATATTTTAAACTACAATTTGTTGCACTTTTTTACTGAACTTTACAATAAAAGGATTTTTATGAAGTTTGATATATGTTTAAGTAACATTTGAAACAAAAATTCAACATAAATTTTAGAACATAAGGATTAAATGAAATTTTCAAAACAATGATTTAATAATACTTATGTCTAAAAATTAAAAAAATGGAAAAGTATCCTATATTTCTATTAAAATTACTTTGGTATTGAAAACATGAAAAATGATGATATAACGATTAAATGAAGTTTTGCTTCGTTGTCATGATCAGTGTTTAGCTTTTGGTTTGTTTTAAATTTCGATACATGAGAGCTATCTGCCGTAGGGGCTTTATAATGTGACAGTCAATCCCACTATTTGTTGGTAAAAAAGTAGCCCAACAGTTGGCGATGAGTGGTGATGACTAGTTATCTTCCATCTAGGTTTACACCACTAAGAGGACGAGTACATTTGGTGTAATGAAGATTCGAACCCATCACCCTCAGATTTGGAGCCAAGCACCCTAACCACATGGCCATGCCGGACCTCGGTTTTAGGTGTAACAGAACGAACTTGGGAGGATCAGTTGCAAGTTAAACCTCTCCTTTTCTTCTGTATTGATGTTATACTTTCTGTTGAATATTAAATATAATACTACATGAAGGTCCGGGTTGGTCCGCACACACTTCGACCCCTTTCAAAGTTATATGACGTTTAGGATAGGAAGTTTGTTTGGTTTCAAATGTTCAAGGGTTACCTGCGCTACTCAGCTTTAATTTAGCAGTGGTATTTTGGTTTGGTTTGAAATTTCGCACGCAAGGGCTATCTGTGAGAATTGTTACTAAATTTGCAGCAGTTCACTAAAGGAAAAACAGCTAGTCAACATCACCCACCGCCAACTATTAATTTGGTTAAATTTCTCATATAAATTATATAAACAATGGTCTATTATAGAATGGCTACTTCGTTGAAACAGACAGAATCTTGTCAAACATTCCACGAAACTAAATGCAATGTTTTCATAAATTTCAGCTACCGTAACTTCAATTAAAAAAACAAAATATTATGCTCTTTCGGGAATGAGGAAGCGTATATCATTATCCTATTGCGAGTCCAGATGTTTCCAGCCCTTCAAAGGACTGGGTTCTTATAACGTTAAAAACAGTTTTTCATGTATGTTTCTCGTGATAAACAGTATGACACGAACGTTTCTCGGTTCAATCAATGACATTCCCTGAATGTTTTGTGATATTTGAAGCAACACAGATAATATTATTATTGAAACGATATGTCCGAGTAAACAACCACGCACACTACGTTTGAAACTCTGAATTAAACCTTTTAATGTTCGAATCCCCGCCATCGAACATGCTCGTCATTTCAGCCTTAGGGGCGTTATAATGTGACAGTCAGTTCCATTATCCATGAGTAAAAACGTAGCCTAAGAGTTAGGGGTGGGTGGTGTTGAATAGCTGCCTTCCCTCTAGTCTATTGCTGCTAAATTACGGATGGCTAGCGCAGATAGCCCCCCGAGTAACACTGCGTAAATAGTGTTACAAGTCTAAGGTGTGATTTGTTGAACAGGAGTCTTTGAATTACAATATTTTCACTGGTGTTAAGTGGTGAACGTAAACAGAAATAAATGTTAGTCTATTTCAGGGTAAATTTCTATTTTTTCTTTTGAGTGAGAGAAGAAAAATGTAATAACTTTTATCCTCGACACCCAATAGTTCCATTTCTACGTTTAAACTTCCAAAAGAAAAATGTCCAAATCGCGTTTAAAATACATATGCCTTTTTCTTAATGTACATAGATATATGCATACACGCACGTGTTACACATATGCCATAACCAGGACAAACAACTGCTCGAGTTAGCGCTGGTGACGTAACACTATCCCACGTTAATATCGTCACTTGAAATAACCATCTGATAAGAACACAATTCAAAAATATAAACCGGAGACGTACTTACACATTAACGGATGCGGTGTTTAGCAACCAACTAAACTATCTATGCTGTGGGTAAACTAATATGTTTCGTCCTTGAGTCCCGGCGTCTAGAGAAGGAATAAATTGTTGAAGCTCAATCTAGATTTGTTAGAAATTATACCGGTGAGATTTATTTAACAATGTTCAAATGGTGATGATTAATTAATTTATTCCAAACTGGAACTCAGAACTTCGAATTCACACATACAGATAACAAGGATGACTCAGAACCCGAGCAACCCTTGGAACTAAATCTTCGGTCGTCAATAGTACTTATTCCAACGACTGTGATTGCACAATGTTTCCCGACACTGATGTTGATATAAAGTGTCTGTGAAGGACGATGAGGTGAATCGTGGACCACCCATTTACACAGACTTAACACTTCCGACAATAGATTTGAACTGAGTAAAGGCACAAAATTCCATTAAGTATACAACGGGAAAGTTAAATAATGTGTGGTCGACAGGACTGCTATAATTTCAGTATATCTGGCTGTCTTTCTTATTAAAACAGTCATAGATTCTAACATATGACTGAAAGCTTATGAATTTTAGATGCGAACTTAAAATTAGTTCCTTGTTTTCATCTTATTCTTAATACAAAGAAGTTTTTGGACTGGGAGGTTCTCTTTCGTAACAATATCCCTCCTATTCTAATGAGAATGTTGCTCTCGATTTGTTTTCGGGTTGAGCTTGGGTGTTTTGTTTGTCCTACACGTTCTGCTTGACAACGCTTTTCGTTTTCCTAAAGTATTCCTTCTTTTACCACAAATCGTTTCACTATCAAATCGACACTATACAAGTATCACAAAACGAGCAATAAGTGAATCCTAGCAGCTCGGCATCGTCAAATAGTTTGGTGTTCGCCACTGTATTACCATATGCAAATTACTTTCATAAAATACGATTAAACCTTCGTAAATTGTTGTTTGCCTGTCTCACCACCACTGACGTTAATCCTACTATAATGAAACTCTTGCTTATATGATACTGAAAAAAAACTTAGTACGCGATGTACAACCCCCAACGAATCCTATCAACTCGGCATCGTCAAATGGTTTGGTGTTCGCCACTGTATTACCATATGCAAATTACTTTCATAAAGTACGATTAAACCTTCGTAAATTGTTGTTTACCTGTCTCACCACCATTGACGTTAATCCTACTATAATGAAACTCTTGCTTATATGATACTGAAAACAAATTTTAGTACGCGATGTGCAACCCCCAACTTCGCGAAATTTTTATCCTGTGTGCATGTACATTTGCAAAAGGGGTCACAATTTTCTTGTTTTGTTGCCGTTTCCCGTTAACGAGAACTTTCAAGAGTGCGGATATAATGCACTAGCGCCACGGGGGGCCTGGCATAGTCTAGCGCGTTAAGGCGTGCGCTTCGTAATCTGAGGGTCGCGGGTTCGCGCCCGAGTCGCGACAAACATGCTCGCCCTCCCAGCCGTGGGGGCGTTATAAAGTGACGGTCAATCCCACTTTTCGTTGGTAAAAGAGTAGCCCAAGAGTTGGCGGTGGGTGGTGATGACTAGCTGCCTTCCCTCTAGTCTTACACTGCTAAATTAGGGACGGCTAGCACAGATAGCCCTCGAGTAGCTTTGTGCGAAATTCCAAAAAACAAACAAACAAAGCGCCACGGGAAATCGGCTGCTATGAATAAAGAAATTTTAAACCCTATTAAACTGTTGTCTGTTTATAATCTACCTATGTTTGTCTGTCTCTCCACTGCTGACGTTAATATGAATAAAGAACGATTATTTATATTTTACTTTATAACTGGAAACAAAATCGTGTTTTACTAAACAAGTTCTTGAGAACTCTACAACTCTGCTTTGTTGAGGCTACTAAGGGTGTTGTGTGTGCAGTAGCATCCCCAGGTTCAACGGGATTTCATAATATATGCAAGGGTTTCGATTTTAATTAATCATTTACAGTACCATCATTCCCTCTCCCTAGAGACATGAATCCAACTGATTGCAGTCATCTTATGTAGCATACTTTCTAATTTTACTTAGTTAAAACACGATATATTTATTGAGAGGTTTTGAATATATAGTCACTGACGAGAAATGAAGTATATTCAACAGATAAAAATATCTATCTGTAAGAGAAAAAGTTTTTCTTAATAGGAATATCCCTGAACTTAAAAATTCAAAAACCTTCTTAGATTTCGTTGGCAGTGATGAATAGCTGCCTTCCTTGTAGTCTTACGCTGCTAAATTAAGGATGGCTAATGCAGATAGGCCTCGTGTAGCTTTACGCAAAATTCAAAAAATTTAAATGAAGAACGCCTATAAGAATTTTTATCCCGAGTAAAACTTTTGAGTATATTCAGTTATCGAGAACCTTTCAATAAGATCTCTATAAATTACTTCGAATATTAACGTTAAGTCCGTATTGAAAGCTAATACAGGTGGGTGGGTGTTTTTTTTTTTTTTTGCCGTTCGCATTCTCTGGACAATGCATTCAACAACTTCGACACCTATTTGTACGTTTTGTTCTTTATTTGTTTAGATATTTTTGATAAACCCTACATGCCACCTACTGGTGCTTTTGCATACAAAAAGACAACTTCAAAAAAACTTCGTTTAGTTTATATGTTTGGTATGATTAAGTTAAAACTTTAGACTTACAGAAATCGAATGAAAAATAATTAGTCTGCTTATTCGACTATTACCCTCTCAATACGTAGACGAGTGAAATACACTTGAGTAGGCTTAATCGCAGAATCAATTATCAGAAATGTCTGAGCGAGAACACACGGCGTAAGTATATATCAGTACAACAGAACGTAATGGCTATGATATATTTGTGCTAAATCAGATCACATTAACTACACAAAACTCTAATACTTTATAAAATTAATTACAAAATTTAATACGTTTTACTAAGTGGTGCATGTTTCTTACCCGTGACGTTTTAACTGTTACTAGAATTTATAGGCCTACGCATGAAAAAACTGTTGTAGATTGTTCAGACTTTCGGAGATCTAAACCCATTCAGAGAGCATTACTTTTACTTCTTAAAGGTTTATAAATGCCTGGCTTATCATCTGGATATTTTAATAACTGCGCTGCTAATATTCTATGAATATTTTAATGAATGCATTGCTAATCCTCTCGAAATTTTAATAAATGCATATCTAATCCTCTGAGGGTTTAAATAAATGCACTGCTAATCCAATGAATATTTTAATGAATGCACTGCTAATCCTCTTGAAATTTTAATAAATGCATATCTAATCCTCTGGGGGTTCAAATAAATGCACTGTTAAAAGTCTGAATGTTAATAATTAAAATTCCGAAAGTGCGTCACGTGTGTCCCCCCTACTCCCCCCCCCCCCCCCCCCAAATGACACACGCTCTGATGGAAAAGGAATGTGAGGAAATACGCTAGCTTATATATTCTTGTTAAAGGATATGAAACGAAATCACTTGGTTGATTATTTTGTTAATAATGGAATACAGTGTCTGAGGCCAGTTGGACAGTCCAAGGTCAACAAATAACAGTGATTTCTCGGTAGGCTAAACTGAGAAAAGAATTCTACATGGAACTATAAGAAACCAAATTATGTTCTTGTAAACAACAGTTTACATCTGCTTTACGTAACGAGAAGTGGTCACAGCAAAGCGTTTCTAGAAGTGCTTGCGTGTATTATTTAAACAAATCAACTGAATAATTAACAGGACAAATTCTTTTCGCCACACTGCTGTATTTTCCTTAAAACCAATTTCAGAAATGAATGTTATGTTTTCTTGTAACTTGATGACTTTTGGTTTTGCCAGTTTCTTCTTCACACCTTACTATACGTAGTTGTTCCCACACAACTATAATTCTGTTGTAAGAAATCGTGAGATTCAATTTACAGTTTCAGCGACACTCTGACGACAAAAACTACACTTGTGCTAAAATTATGTCTGCCGAACAGTGTAGAAAAGTTATTTTTTTTTAAATAATAATAACAATAATATATTATTATTATTAAAATATTCAGCATATGCTCGGGTACAAGGCAACTGGTCGTATAAGATGACCCCTTAATTTTCGAGTTTCAGTGTAGGTTTCAATTCGTACTCGCCATATAAGACGCCCCCTTTCCCCCGAATCGTGCACTTCGCTTGATTAGCGCAACCAAATAAGCCTGTGATGAATTGCTGTTCGGTAGTCCTTAGTTATCAGTATTCGAAAGAAAATAGTGTATATGCTCACTGAATATATTAAATATATTTAATACAATACATTTTATACACAATAAAGATAATAAACACATTTTATAGGTTTACGTTTTATCGGTATTTTCATCTGAAATGGTTATGAGTTATTAAAAATCCTTTAACATCTAAATCTTATTCATCATCTGGGATCAGAATTTCATCAGTTATGTCTGATTTAAACCAGTTAAGATGCCTAAGTGATTGGCGTGTTCAATAATAATAAGATTAAGTCTTATTATTAAAATATAATGTATTATATAATATTCGCCGAACTCTCCAGTGGAGATCTGGCTTGTCCTTTTGATTTTATTCTGTCACAAATACATTAGAAATCAGCCCTACTATTCGACTGTATCAGATCCACCAATATAAACTTACTATATACCACAGGATTAAAGGTTCACATTTCATACTTGGTGTATAAGACGACCTCTAGTTTTGAGAGATTTTTTAAAACTTCAAATGTTGTCTTTCACGACAGTATATTCGATGTTATAATAATTTTATAATAATATCAAAAAGCTATCTTAATCATAGGAGACGCGCGAGTCTTTTTGTCTGGGTGGACCAGGGATTCTCAAACTTTTTTTTTTTTTGCTGGTTTCCCCTCCTTTTGAATTTATTTGAGGTTGTGACGATATCCCTCACACAAAGTGTGTGTGTGTTTTTTCTTATAGCAAAGCCACATCGGGCTATCTGCTGAGCCCACTGAGGGGAATCGAACTCCTTATTTTAACGTTGTAAATCCATAGACTTATTACTGTACCAGCAGGGGACGCACACAAAGTGACAGCTAATCACTGTACATATTTTAAAATATTTGATATGGCCGTTTCTTTTTTCTTTATGATTTCGTGAACTATTACAATAGCCTTGCGACCCCTTTTTGGGTCGGAAACCCAGTTTGAAAAACATTAAAATAAAGCTATTCTGTCATGTGAGGGAGGGATGCACTGTTTAGAATGAACTCTATTCTGTAACACATATACACCCTCTTTCGCCATCTGTCTCCCTCTCTCTCTTTTTACATATAATGTGTAATATTTTTGAGGTGGCAAGACTAACCCATATTGAGAAAGTTTTCTTGAGCAAGCTACGTTTTTCCACGCCTCTTGTATCCGTCGACTTTGATATTAATGATAGTCACCACGTTGTATTCTGGGATACTGCTAAGAGCGGAATTCCCCGAAACACCAACATATGACGAATCCAAGAACAGAATAGGCCTTGCGCTTCACTTTTAAACAAAATGTGTATGCATACTTTTGGTCAAAAGGAAGAAGTCCTTTAAATCGAACGTCCACTGTACAAACTACGTGTAGAATAATAAACTCATTAGTATTATTAAGGTGCTTGTTATGCTTCAAACACTGAGGTTAATGCCGATGAATAAAGCAGTAGTGTATTCTGGGGGGTGGGGTGGGGGCTATATTA